>NW_027477193.1:0-91078 GCF_051020955.1 Megalopta genalis
TTTGAAGCTAAATCGTTTGTTTAAAATCGCTATTTCGCAAGAATTAAAACGAAATCGTGTTTATCGCATGATATTGAAGTTAAATCGTTTGTTTCGTCTGAATTTGCAGCTAATCGTGTATTTCACATGAATCTGAAGTGAAATTGTTCATATCGCATGAATTTGAAGCTGAATCGTTTGCTTCGCGTGGATTTAAATCTAGATCGTGTAATTCGAATTAATTTGAAGCTAAACTGTTCATTTGGCATGAATTTGAAGCTAAATCGTTTGTTTAAAATCGCTATTTCGCACGAATTGAAGCGAAATCGTGTATATCGCATGATATTGAAGTTAAAACGTTTGTTTCGTGTGAATTTGAAGCTAGTTAGTGTATTTCGCATGAATCCGAAACTAAATTGTACTTTTCGCAAGAATTTGAAGCTAAATCGTTTGTTTAAAATCGCTATTTCGCACGAATTTGAATCGAGATCGTGTATATCGCAGGATATTGAAGTTAAATCGTTTGTTTCGCCTGAATTTGCAGCTAATTCGTGTATTTCACATGAATCTGAAGTTATATTGTTCATATCGCATGAATTTGAAGCTAAATCGTTTGTTTAAAATCGCTATTTCGCAAGAATTTAAAACGAAATCGTGTTTATCGCATGATATTGAAGTTAAATCGTTTGTTTCGTCTGAATTTGCAGCTAATTCGTGTATTTCACATGAATCTGAAGCTAAATTGTTCATTTCGCATAAATTTGAAGCAAAATCGATTATTTAAAATCGTTATTTCGCACGAATTTGAAGCGAAATCGTGTGTTTCGGATGATATTGAAGCAAAATCGTATGTTTCGCGTGAATTTGAAGCTAATTAGTGTATTTCGCATGAATCCGAAACTAAATTGTACTTTTCGCAAGAATTTGAAGCTAAATCGTTTGTTTAAAATCGCTATTTCGCAAGAATTTAAAACGAAATCGTGTTTATCGCATGATATTGAAGTTAAATCGTTTGTTTCGTCTGAATTTGCAGCTAATTCGTGTATTTCACATGAATCAGAAGTGAAATTGTTCATATCGCATGAATTTGAAGCTGAATCGTTTGTTCGCGTGGATTTAAATCTAGATCGTGTAATTCGAATTAATTTGAAGCTAAACTGTTCATTTGGCATGAATTTGAAGCTAAATCGTTTGTTTAAAATCGCTATTTCGCACGAATTTGAAGCGAAATCGTGTATATCGCATGATATTGAAGTTAAAACGTTTGTTTCGTGTGAATTTGAAGCTAATTCGTATATTTCGCATGAATCCGAAACTAAATTGTACTTTTCGCAAGAATTTGAAGCTAAATCGTTTGTTTAAAATCGCTATTTCGCAAGAATTTAAAACGAAATCGTGTTTATCGCATGATATTGAAGTTAAATCGTTTGTTTCGTCTGAATTTGCAGCTAATTCGTGTATTTTACATGAATCTGAAGTGAAATTGTTCATATCGCATGAATTGAAGCTGAATCGTTTGTTTCGCGTGGATTTAAATCTAGATCGTGTAATTCGAATTAATTTGAAGCTAAACTGTTCATTTGGCATGAATTTGAAGCTAAATCGTTTGTTTAAAATCGCTATTTCGCACGAATTTGAAGCGAAATCGTGTATATCGCATGATATTGAAGTTAAAAACGTTTGTTTCGTGTGAATTTGAAGCTAGTTAGTGTATTTCGCATGAATCCGAAACTAAATTGTACTTTTCGCAAGAATTTGAAGCTAAATCGTTTGTTTAAAATCGCTATTTCGCACGAATTTGAATCGAGATCGTGTATATCGCAGGATATTGAAGTTAAATCGTTTGTTTCGTCTGAATTTGCAGCTAATTCGTGTACTTCACATGAATCTGAAGTTAAATTGTTCATATCGCATGAATTTGAAGCTGAATCGTTTGTTTCGCTTGGATTTAAATCTAGATCGTGTAATTCTAATTAATTTGAAGCTAAACTGTTCATTTGGCATGAATTTGAAGCTAAATCGTTTGTTTAAAATCGCTATTTCGCACGAATTTGAAGCGAAATCGTGTGTTTCGGATGATATTGAAGTTAAAACGTTTGTTTCGTGTGAATTTGAAGCCAATTCGTGTATTTCGCATGAATCCGACACTAAATTGTACTTTTCGCAGGAATTTTAAGCTAAATCGTTTGTTTAAAATCGCTATTTCGCACGAATTTGAATCGAGATCGTTTATATCGCATGATATTGAAGTAAAATCGTTTGTTTCGTCTGAATTTGCAGCTAATTCGTGTATTTCACATGAATCTGAAGTTAAATTGTTCATATCGCATGAATTTGAAGCTAAATCGTTTGTTTCGCGTGGATTGAAGCTAATTCGTGTATTTCGCACAAATCTGAAGCTAAATTGTTCATATCGCATGAATTTGAATCTAAATCGTATGATTAAAATCGCTATTTCGCACGAATTTGAAGCGACATCGTGTGTTTCGCATGATATTGGTGCTAAATCGTATGTTTCGCGTGAATTTGAAGCTAATTCGTGTATTTTGCATGAATCTGAAGCTAAATTGTTAATTTTGCATGAATTTGAAGCTAAATCGTTTGTTTAAAATCGTTATTTCGCAAGAATTTAAAACGAAATCGTGTTTATCGAATGATATTGAAGTTAAATCGTTTGTTTCGTCTGAATTTGCAGCTAATTCGGGTATTACACATGAATCTGAAGCTAAATTGTTCATTTTGCATAAATTTGAAGCAAAATCGATTATTTAAAATCGTTATTTCGCACGAATTTGAAGCGAAATCGTGTGTTTCGGATGATATTGAAGCTAAATCGTATGCTTCGCGTGAATTTGAAGCTAGTTAGCGTATTTCGCATGAATCCGAAACTAAATTGTACTTTTCGCAAGCATTTGAAGCTAAATCGTTTGTTTAAAATCGCTATTTCGCACGAACTTGAATGGAGATCGTGTATATCGCAGGATATTGAAGTTAAATCGTTTGTTTCGTCTGAATTTGCAGCTAATTCGTGTATTTCACATGAATCTGAAGTTAAATTGTTCATATCGCATGAATTTGAAGCTAAATCGTTTGTTTAAAATCGCTATTTCGCAAGAATTTAAAACGAAATCGTGTTTATCGCATGATATTGAAGTTAAATCGTTTGTTTCGTCTGAATTTGCAGCTAATTCGTGTTTTTCACATGAATCTGAAGTTGAATTGTTCATATCGCGGGAATTTGAAGCTAAATAGTTTGTTTAAAATCGCTATTTCACACGAATTTGAAGCGAAATCGTATGTTTCGCATGATATTGAAATTAAATCGTTTGTTTCGTGTGAATTTGAAGCTAATTCGTGTATTTCGCACAAATCTGAAGCTAAATTGTTCATATCGCATGAATTTGAAGCTAAATCGTATGGTTAAAATCGCTATTTCGTACGAATTTGAAGCGACATCGTGTGTTTCGTATGATATTGGGGCTAAATCGTATGTTTCGCGTGAATTTGAAGCTAATTCGTGTATTTCGCATGAATCTGAAGATAAATTGTTCATTTCGCATGAATTTGAAGCTAAATCGTTTGTATAAAATCGCTATTTCGCAAGAATTTAAAACGAAATCGTGTTTATCGCATTATATTGAAGTTAAATCGTTTGTTTCGTCTGAATTTGCAGCTAATTCGTGTATTTCACATGAATCTGAAGTTAAATTGTTCATATCGCATGAATTTGACGCTAAATCGTTTGTTTAAAATCGCTATTTCGCACGAATTTGAATCGAGATCGTGAATATCGTATGATATTGAAGTAAAATCGTTTGTTTCGTCTGAATTTGCAGCTAATTCGTGTATTTCACATGAATCTGAAGCCAAATTGTTCATATCGCATGAATTTGAAGCTAAATCGTATGATTAAAATCGCTATTTCGCACGAATTTGAAGCGACATCGTGTGTTTCGCATGATATTGGTGCTAAATCGTATGTTTCGCGTGAATTTGAAGCTAATTCGTGTATTTCGCATGAATCTGAAGCTAAATTGTTCATTCCGCATGAATTTGAAGCTGAATCGTTTGTTAAAAAATCGCTATTTCTCAAGAATTTGAATCGAGATCGTGTATATCGCATGATATTGAGGTAAAATCGTTTGTTTCGTCCTGAATTTGCAGCTTATTCGTGTATTTCACATGAATCTGAAGTTATATTGTTCATATCGCATGAATTTGAAGCTAAATCGTTTGTTTCGCGTGGATTTAAATCTAGATCGTGTAATTCGAATTAATTTGAAGCTAAACTGTTCATTTGGCATGAAGTTGAAGCTAAATCGTTTGTTTAAAATCGTTATTTCGCACGAATTTGATGCGAAATCGTGTTATCGCATGATATTGAAGTAAAATCGTTTGTTTCGTCTGAATTTGCAGCTAATTCGTGTATTTCACATGAATCTGAAGTTAAATTGTTCATATCGCATGAATTTGAAGCTAAATCGTTTGTTTCGCGTGGATTTAAATCTAGATCGTGTAATTCGAATTAATTTGAAGCTAAACTGTTCATTTGGCATGAATTTGAAGCTACATCGTTTGTTTAAAATCGCTATTTCGCACGAATTTGAAGCGACATCGTGTGTTTCGCATGATATTGGGGCTATATCGTATGTTTCGCGTGAATTTGAAGTTAATTCGTGTATTTCGCATGAATCTGAACCTAAATTGTTCATTTCGCATGAATTTGAATATAAATCGTTTTTTTTAAATCGCTATTTCGCAAGAATTTAAAACGAAATCGTATTTATCGCATGATATTGAAGTTAAATCGTTTGTTTCGTGTGAATTTGCAGCTAATTCGTGTATTTCACATGATTCTGAAGTTAAATTGTTCATATCGCATGAATTTGATGCTAAATCGTTTGTTTCGCGTGGATTTAAATCTAGATCGTGTAATTCGAATTAATTTGAAGCTAAACTGTTCATTTGGCATGAAGTTGAAGCTAAGTCGTTTGTTTAAAATCGTTATTTCGCACGAATTTAAAGCGAAATCGTGTATATCGCATGATATTTAAGTTAAAACGTTTGTTTCGTGTGAATTTGAAGCTAATTCGCGTATTTCGCATGAATCTGAAGCTAAATTGTTCATATCGCATGAATTTGAAGCTAAATCGTATGGTTAAAATCGATATTTCGTACGAATTTGAAGCGACATCGTGTGTTTCGCATGATATTGGGGCTAAATCGTATGTTTCGCGTGAATTTGAAGCTAATTCGTGTATTTCGCATGAATCTGAAGATAAATTGTTCATTTTGCATGAATTTGAAGCGAAATCGTTTGTATAAAATCGCTATTTCGCAAGAATTTAAAACGAAATCGTGTTTATCGCATTATATTGAAGTTAAATCGTTTGTTTCGTCTGAATTTGCAGCTAATTCGTGTATTTCACATGAATCTGAAGTTAAATTGTTCATATCGCATGAATTTGAAGCTAAATCGTTTTTTTAAAATCGCTATTTCGCACGAATTTGAATCGAGATCGTGTATATCGTATGATATTGAAGTAAAATCGTTTGTTTCGTCTGAATTTGCAGCTAATTCGTGTATTTCACATGAATCTGAAGTTAAATTGTTCATATCGCAGGAATTTGAAGCTAAATCGTTTGATTCGCGTGGATTCAAATCTAGATCGTGTAATTCGAATTAATTTGAAGCTAAACTATTCATTTGGCATGAATTTGAAGCTAAATCGTTTGTTTAAAATCGATATTTTGCACGAATTTCAATAGAAATCGTGTGTTTCGCATGATATTGAAGCTAAATCGTATATCTCGCGTTGATTTAAAGCTAATTCGTGTATTTCGCATGAATCTGAAGCTAAAATGTTCATTTCGCATGAATTGGAAGCTAAATAGTTTGTTTAAAATGGCTATTTCACACGAATTTGAAGCGAAATCGTGTGTTTTGCATGATATTGAAATTAAATCGTTTGTTTCGTGTGAATTTGAAGCTAATTCGTGTATTTCGCACAAATCTGAAGCCAAATTGTTAATATCGCATGAATTTGAAGCTAAATCGTATGATTAAAATCGCTATTTCGCACGAATTTGAAGCGACATCGTGTGTTTCGCATGATATTGGTGCTAAATCGTATGTTTCGCGTGAATTTGAAGCTAATTCGTGTATTTCGCATGAATCTGAAGCTAAATTGTTCATTCCGCATGAATTTGAAGCTGAATCGTTTGTTTAAAATCGCTATTTCCTCAAGAATTTGAATCGAAATCGTGTATATCGCATGATATTGAGGTAAAATCGTTTGTTTCGTCTGAATTTGCAGCTTATTCGTGTATTTCACATGAATCTAAAGTTATATTGTTCATATCGCATGAATTTGAAGCTAAATCGTTTGTTTCGCGTGGATTTATATCTAGATCGTGTAATTCGAATTAATTTGAAGCTAAACTGTTCATTTGGCATGAAGTTGAAGCTAAATCGTTTGTTTAAAATCGTTATTTCGCACGAATTTGAAGCGAAATCGTGTATATCGCATGATATTGAGGTAAAATCGTTTGTTTCGTCTGAATTTGCAGCTAATTCGTGTATTTCACATGAATCTGAAGTTAAATTGTTCATATCGCATGAATTTGAAGCTAAATCGTTTGTTTCGCGTGGATTTAAATCTAGATCGTGTAATTTCGAATTAATTTGAAGCTAAACTGTTCATTTGGCATGAAGTTGAAGCTAAATCGTTTGTTTAAAATCGTTATTTCGCACGAATTTGAAGCGAAATCGTGTATATCGCATGATATTGAAGTTAAAACGTTTGTTTCGTGTGAATTTGAAGCTAATTCGTGTATTTCACATGAATCCGAAACTAAATTGTACTTTTCGCAAGAATTTGAAGCTAAATAGTTTGTTTAAAATCGCTATTTCACACGAATTTGAAGCGAAATAGTATGTTTCGCATGATATTGAAATTAAATCGTTTGATTCGTGTGAATTTAAAGCTAATTCGTGTATTTCGCACAAATCTGAAGCTAAATTGTTCATATCGCATTCATTTGAAGCTAAATCATTTGTTTCGCATGGATTTGAAGCTAAGCCTTCTACTTCGCATTCATTTGAAGCTAAATCATTTGTTTCGCATGGATTTGAATCTAAGCCTTGTCCTTCGAATTTATTTGAAGCTAAATCATGTGTTTCGTATGGATTTGAAGCCAAACCTTCTACATCGAATTAATTTGAAGCTAAATCATGTGTCTCGCATGGAATTGACGCTACCTCGTTTGTTCTTACAGTATTTAAAGCTATATCACTTATATCGCAAGTATTTGAAGCTAAAACATATGTGTCGCATGGATTTGAAGCTGAACCTACTACATCGCATTGATTTGAAGCTAAATCTTGTGTATCGCATGGATTTGAAGCTAAGTCGTTCGTTTCGCATGCAGTTGTAGCTTAATAATGTATATCACAAGTATTTGTAGCTAAACCATTTGTTTTGCATGGATTTGAAGCTAAGCCTTCTACTTCGCATTCATTTGAAGCTAAATCATTTGTTTCGCATCAATTTGAATCTAAGCCTTGTCCTTCGAATTGATTTGAAGCTAAACCATGTGTCTCGTATGGAATTGAAGCTACCTCGTTTGTTCCTACAGTATTTAAAGCTATATCACATATATCGCAAGTATTTGAAGCTAAAACATATGTGTCGCATGGATTTGAAGCTGAACCTACGACATCGCATTGATTTGAAGCTAAAACTTGTGTATCGCATGGATTTGAAGCTAAGTCGTTCGTTTCGCATGCAGTTGTAGCTTAATAATGTATATCACAAGTATTTGTAGCTAAACCATTTGTTTTGCATGGATTTGAAGCTAAGCCTTCTACTTCGCATTCATTTGAAGCTAAATCATTTGTTTCGCATGGATTTGAAGCTAAGCCTTCTACATCACATTGATTTGCAGCTAAATCATGTGTTTCGCATGGATTTGAAGCTAACTCGTTCGTTTCGCATGCAGTTGTAGCTTAATAATGTATATCACAAGTATTTGTAGCTAAACCATTTGTTTTGCATGGATTTGAAGCTAAGCCTTCTACTTCGCATTCATTTGAAGCTAAATCATTTGTTTCGCATGGATTTGAATATAAGCCTTGTCCTTCGAATTGATTTGAAGCTAAATCATGTGTTTCGTATGGATTTGATGCTAAACCTTCTACATCGAATTGATTTGAAGCTAAATCATGTGTCTCGCATGGATTTGAAGCTACCTCGTTTGTTCCTACAGTATTTAAATCTATATCACTTATATCGCAAGTATTTGAATCTAAAACATATGTGTCGCATGGATTTGAAGCTGAACCTACTACATCGCATTGATGTGAAGCTAAATCTTGTGTATCGCATGGATTTGAAGCTAAACCTTCCTACATCGCATTGGTTTGAAGCTAAATCATGTGAATCGCATGGATTAGAAGCTAACTTGTTCGTTTCACATGCAGTTGTAGCTAAATGATATATATCACAAGTATTTGTAGCTAAACCATTTGTTTTGCATGGATTTGAAGCTAAGCCTTCTACTTCGCATTCATTTGAAGCTAAATCATTTGTTCCGCATGGATTTGAAGCTAAGTCTTCTACATCACATTGATTTGCAGCTAAATCATGTGTTTCGCATGGATTTGAAGCTAACTTGTTCGTTTCGCACGCAGTTGTAGCTTAATAATATATATCACAAGTATTTGTAGCTAAACCATTTGTTTTGCATGGATTTGAAGCTAAGCCTTCTACTTCGCATTCATTTGAAGCTAAATCATTTGTTTCGCATGGATTTGAATCTAAGCCTTGTCCTTCGAATTGATTTTGAAGCTAAATCATGTGTTTCGTATGGATTTGAAGCGAAACCTTCTACATCGAATTAATTTGAAGCTAAATCATGTGTCTCGCATGGAATTGAAGCTACCTCGTTTGTTCTTACAGTATTTAAAGCTATATCACTTATATCGCAAGTATTTGAAGCTAAAACATATGTGACGCATGGATTTGAAGCTGAACCTACTACATCGCATTGATTTGAAGCTAAATCTTGTGTATCGCAAGGATTTGAAGCTAAACCTTCTACATCACATTGATTTGCAGCTAAATCATGTGAATCGCATGGATTTGAAGCTAACTCGTTCGTTTCGCATGCAGTTGTAGCTAAATGATATATATCACAAGTATTTGTAGCTAATCCATTTGTTTTGCATGGATTTGAAGCTAAGCCTTCTACTTCGCATTCATTTGAAGCTAAATCATTTGTTTCGCATGGATTTGAAGCTATGCCTTCTACATCACATTGATTTGAAGCTAAATCATTTGTTTCGCATCAATTTGAATCTAAGCCTTGTCCTTCGAATTGATTTGAAGCTAAACCATGTGTCTCGCATGGAATTGAAGCTACCTCGTTTGTTCCTACAGTATTTAAAGCTATATCACATATATCGCAAGTATTTGAAGCTAAAACATATGTGTCGCATGGATTTGAAGCTGAACATACGACATCGCATTGATTTGAAGCTAAAACTTGTGTATCGCATGGATTTGAAGCTAAGTCGTTCGTTTCGCATGCAGTTGTAGCTTAATAATGTATATCACAAGTATTTGTAGCTAAACCATTTGTTTTGCATGGATTGAAGCTAAGCCTTCTACTTCGCATTCATTTGAAGCTAAATCATTTGTTTCGCATGGATTTGAAGCTAAGCCTTCTACATCACATTGATTTGCAGCTAAATCATGTGTTTCGCATGGATTTGAAGCTAACTCGTTCGTTTCGCATGCAGTTGTAGCTTAATAATGTATATCACAAGTATTTGTAGCTAAACCATTTGTTTTGCATGGATTTGAAGCTAAGCCTTCTACTTCGCATTCATTTGAAGCTAAATCATTTGTTTCGCATGGATTTGAATATAAGCCTTGTCCTTCGAATTGATTTGAAGCTAAATCATGTGTTTCGTATGGATTTGATGCTAAACCTTCTACATCGAATTGATTTGAAGCTAAATCATGTGTCTCGCATGGAATTGAAGCTACCTCGTTTGTTCTTACAGTATTTAAAGCTATATCACTTATATCGCAAGTATTTGAAGCTAAAACATATGTGACGCATGGATTTGAGGCTGAACCTACTACATCGCATTGATTTGAAGCTAAATCTTGTGTATCGCAAGGATTTGAAGCTAAACCTTCTACATCACATTGATTTGCAGCTAAATCATGTGAACCGCATGGATTTGAAGCTAACTCGTTCGTTTCGCATGCAGTTGTAGCTAAATGATATATATCACAAGTATTTGTAGCTAATCCATTTGTTTTGCATGGATTTGAAGCTAAGCCTTCTACTTCGCATTCATTTGAAGCTAAATCATTTGTTTCGCATGGATTTGAAGCTATGCCTTCTACATCACATTGATTTGAAGCTAAATCATTTGTTTCGCATCAATTTGAATCTAAGCCTTGTCCTTCGAATTGATTTGAAGCTAAACCATGTGTCTCGCATGGAATTGAAGCTACCTCGTTTGTTCCTACAGTATTTAAAGCTATATCACATATATCGCAAGTATTTGAAGCTAAAACATATGTGTCGCATGGATTTGAAGCTGAACCTACGACATCGCATTGATTTGAAGCTAAAACTTGTGTATCGCATGGATTTGAAGCTAAGTCGTTCGTTTCGCATGCAGTTGTAGCTTAATAATGTATATCACAAGTATTTGTAGCTAAACCATTTGTTTTGCATGGATTTGAAGCTAAGCCTTCTACTTCGCATTCATTTGAAGCTAAATCATTTGTTTCGCATGGATTTGAAGCTAAGCCTTCTACATCACATTGATTTGCAGCTAAATCATGTGTTTCGCATGGATTTGAAGCTAACTCGTTCGTTTCGCATGCAGTTGTAGCTTAATAATGTATATCACAAGTATTTGTAGCTAAACCATTTGTTTTGCATGGATTTGAAGCTAAGCCTTCTACTTCGCATTCATTTGAAGCTAAATCATTTGTTTCGCATGGATTTGAATATAAGCCTTGTCCTTCGAATTGATTTGAAGCTAAATCATGTGTTTCGTATGGATTTGAAGCCAAACCTTCTACATCGAATTAATTTGAAGCTAAATCATGTGTCTCGCATGGAATTGAAGCTACCTCGTTTGTTCTTACAGTATTTAAAGCTATATCACTTATATCGCAAGTATTTGAAGCTAAAACATATGTGACGCATGGATTTGAAGCTGAACCTACTACATCGCATTGATTTGAAGCTAAATCTTGTGTATCGCAAGGATTTGAAGCTAAACCTTCTACATCACATTGATTTGCAGCTAAATCATGTGAACCGCATGGATTTGAAGCTAACTCGTTCGTTTCGCATGCAGTTGTAGCTAAATGATATATATCACAAGTATTTGTAGCTAATCCATTTGTTTTGCATGGATTTGAAGCTAAGCCTTCTACTTCGCATTCATTTGAAGCTAAATCATTTGTTTCGCATGGATTTGAAGCTATGCCTTCTACATCACATTGATTTGAAGCTAAATCATTTGTTTCGCATCAATTTGAATCTAAGCCTTGTCCTTCGAATTGATTTGAAGCTAAACCATGTGTCTCGCATGGAATTGAAGCTACCTCGTTTGTTCCTACAGTATTTAAAGCTATATCACATATATCGCAAGTATTTGAAGCTAAAACATATGTGTCGCATGGATTTGAAGCTGAACCTACGACATCGCATTGATTTGAAGCTAAAACTTGTGTATCGCATGGATTTGAAGCTAAGTCGTTCGTTTCGCATGCAGTTGTAGCTTAATAATGTATATCACAAGTATTTGTAGCTAAACCATTTGTTTTGCATGGATTTGAAGCTAAGCCTTCTACTTCGCATTCATTTGAAGCTAAATCATTTGTTTCGCATGGATTTGAAGCTAAGCCTTCTACATCACATTGATTTGCAGCTAAATCATGTGTTTCGCATGGATTTGAAGCTAACTCGTTCGTTTCGCATGCAGTTGTAGCTTAATAATGTATATCACAAGTATTTGTAGCTAAACCATTTGTTTTGCATGGATTTGAAGCTAAGCCTTCTACTTCGCATTCATTTGAAGCTAAATCATTTGTTTCGCATGGATTTGAATATAAGCCTTGTCCTTCGAATTGATTTGAAGCTAAATCATGTGTTTCGTATGGATTTGATGCTAAACCTTCTACATCGAATTGATTTGAAGCTAAATCATGTGTCTCGCATGGATTTGAAGCTACCTCGTTTGTTCCTACAGTATTTAAATCTATATCACTTATATCGCAAGTATTTGAATCTAAAACATATGTGTCGCATGGATTTGAAGCTGAACCTACTACATCGCATTGATGTGAAGCTAAATCTTGTGTATCGCATGGATTTGAAGCTAAACCTTCTACATCGCATTGGTTTGAAGCTAAATCATGTGAATCGCATGGATTTGAAGCTAACTTGTTCGTTTCACATGCAGTTGTAGCTAAATGATATATATCACAAGTATTTGTAGCTAAACCATTTGTTTTGCATGGATTTGAAGCTAAGCCTTCTACTTCGCATTCATTTGAAGCTAAATCATTTGTTTCGCATGGATTTGAAGCTATGCCTTCTACATCACATTGATTTGAAGCTAAATCATTTGTTTCGCATCAATTTGAATCTAAGCCTTGTCCTTCGAATTGATTTGAAGCTAAACCATGTGTCTCGCATGGAATTGAAGCTACCTCGTTTGTTCCTACAGTATTTAAAGCTATATCACATATATCGCAAGTATTTGAAGCTAAAACATATGTGTCGCATGGATTTGAAGCTGAACCTACTAGATCGCATTGATTTGAAGCTAAATCTTGTGTATCGCATGGATTTGAAGCTAAGTCGTTCGTTTCGCATGCAGTTGTAGCTTAATAATGTATATCACAAGTATTTGTAGCTAAACCATTTGTTTTGCATGGATTTGAAGCTAAGCCTTCTACTTCGCATTCATTTGAAGCTAAATCATTTGTTTCGCATGGATTTGAAGCTAAGCCTTCTACATCACATTGATTTGCAGCTAAATCGTGTGTTTCGCATGGATTTGAAGCTAACTCGTTCGTTTCGCATGCAGTTGTAGCTTAATAATGTATATCACAAGTATTTGTAGCTAAACCATTTGTTTTGCATGGATTTGAAGCTAAGCCGTCTACTTCGCATTCATTTGAAGCTAAATCATGTGTTTCGTATGGATTTGAATCTAAGCCTTGTCCTTCGAATTGATTTGAAGCTAAACCATGTGTCTCGCATGGAATTGAAGCTACCTCGTTTGTTCCTACAATATTTAAAGCTATATCACTTATATCGCAAGTATTTGAAGCTAAAACATATGTGTCGCATGGTTTTGAAGCTGAACCTACTACATCGCATTGATTTGAAGCTAAATCTTGTGTATAGCATGGATTTGAAGCTAAACCTTCTACATCGCATTGGTTTGAAGCTAAATTATGTGAACCGCATGGATTTGAAGCTAACTCGTTCGTTTCGCATGCAGTTGTAGCTAAATGATATATATTACAAGTATTTGTAGCTAAACCATTTGTTTTGCATGGATTTGAAGCTAAGCCCTCTACTTCGCATTCATTTGAAGCTAAATCATTTGTTTCGCATGGATTTGAAGCTAAGCCTTCTACATCACATTGATTTGCAGCGAAATCATGTGTTTCGCATGGATTTGAAGCTAACTCGTTTGTTTCGCATGCAGTTGTAGCTTAATAATGTATATCACAAGTATTTGTAGCTAATCCATTTGTTTTGCATGGATTTGAAGCTAAGCCTTCTACTTCGCATTCATTTGAAGCTAAATCATTTGTTTCGCATGGATTTGAAGCTATGCCTTCTACATCACATTGATTTGAAGCTAAATCATTTGTTTCGCATCAATTTGAATCTAAGCCTTGTCCTTCGAATTGATTTGAAGCTAAACCATGTGTCTCGCATGGAATTGAAGCTACCTCGTTTGTTCCTACAGTATTTAAAGCTATATCACATATATCGCAAGTATTTGAAGCTAAAACATATGTGTCGCATGGATTTGAAGCTGAACCTACTAGATCGCATTGATTTGAAGCTAAATCTTGTGTATCGCATGGATTTGAAGCTAAGTCGTTCGTTTCGCATGCAGTTGTAGCTTAATAATGTATATCACAAGTATTTGTAGCTAAACCATTTGTTTTGCATGGATTTGAAGCTAAGCCTTCTACTTCGCATTCATTTGAAGCTAAATCATTTGTTTCGCATGGATTTGAAGCTAAGCCTTCTACATCACATTGATTTGCAGCTAAATCGTGTGTTTCGCATGGATTTGAAGCTAACTCTTTCGTTTCGCATGCAGTTGTAGCTTAATAATGTATATCACAAGTATTTGTAGCTAAACCATTTGTTTTGCATGGATTTGAAGCTAAGCCTTCTACTTCGCATTCATTTGAAGCTAAATCATGTGTTTCGTATGGATTTGAATCTAAGCCTTGTCCTTCGAATTGATTTGAAGCTAAACCATGTGTCTCGCATGGAATTGAAGCTACCTCGTTTGTTGCTACAATATTTAAAGCTATATCACTTATATCGCAAGTATTTGAAGCTAAAACATATGTGTCGCATGGTTTTGAAGCTGAACCTACTACATCGCATTGATTTGAAGCTAAATCTTGTGTATAGCATGGATTTGAAGCTAAACCTTCTACATCGCATTGGTTTGAAGCTAAATTATGTGAACCGCATGGATTTGAAGCTAACTCGTTCGTTTCGCATGCAGTTGTAGCTAAATGATATATATTACAAGTATTTGTAGCTAAACCATTTGTTTTGCATGGATTTGAAGCTAAGCCCTCTACTTCGCATTCATTTGAAGCTAAATCATTTGTTTCGCATGGATTTGAAGCTAAGCCTTCTACATCACATTGATTTGCAGCGAAATCATGTGTTTCGCATGGATTTGAAGCTAACTCGTTCGTTTCGCATGCAGTTGTAGCTTAATAATGTATATCACAAGTATTTGTAGCTAAACCATTTGTTTTGCGTGGATTTGAAGCTAAGCCTTCTACATCGCATTCATTTGAAGCTAAATCATTTGTTTCGCATGGATTTGAATCTAAGCCATGTCCTTCGAATTGATTTGAAGCTAAATCATGTGTTTCGTATGGATTTGAAGCTAAACCTTCTACATCGAATTGATTTGAAGCTAAATCATGTGTCTCGCATGGAATTGAAGCTACCTCGTTTGTTCCTACAGTATTTAAAGCTATATCACTTATATCGCAAGTATTTGAAGCTAAAACATATGTGTCGCATGGATTTGAAGCTGAACCTACTACATCGCATTGATTTGAAGCTAAATCTTGTGTATCGCATGGATTTGAAGCTAAACCTTCTACATCGCATTGGTTTGAAGCTAAATCATGTGAATCGCATGGATTTGAAGCTAACTCGTTCGTTTCGCATGCAGTTGTAGCTAAATGATATATATTACAAGTATTTGTAGCTAAACCATTTGTTTTGCATGGATTTGAAGCTAAGCCCTCTACTTCGCATTCATTTGAAGCTAAATCATTTGTTTCGCATGGATTTGAAGCTAAGCCTTCTACATCACATTGATTTGCAGCGAAATCATGTGTTTCGCATGGATTTGAAGCTAACTCGTTCGTTTCGCATGCAGTTGTAGCTTAATAATATATATCACATGTATTTGTAGCTAAACCATTTGTTTTGCATGGATTTGAAGCTAAGCCTTCTACTTCGCATTCATTTGAAGCTAAATCATTTGTTTCGCATGGATTTGAATCTAAGCCTTGTCCTTCGAATTGATTTGAAGCTAAATCATGTGTTTCGTATGGATTTGAAGCCAAACCTTCTACATCGAATTAATTTGAAGCTAAATCATGTGTCTCGCATGGAATTGAAGCTACCTCGTTTGTTCTTACAGTATTTAAAGCTATATCACTTATATCGCAAGTATTTGAAGCTAAAACATATGTGTCGCATGGATTTGAAGCTGAACCTACTACATCGCATTGATTTGAAGCTAAATCTTGTGTATCGCATGGATTTGAAGCTAAACCTTCTACATCGCATTGGTTTGCAGCTAAATCATGTGTTTCGCATGGATTTGAAGCTAACTCGTTCGTTTCGCATGCAGTTGTAGCTTAATAATGTATATCACAAGTATTTGTAGCTAAACCATTTGTTTTGCATGGATTTGAAGCTAAGCCTTCTACTTCGCATTCATTTGAAGCTAAATCATTTGTTTCGCATCAATTTGAATCTAAGCCTTGTCCTTCGAATTGATTTGAAGCTAAACCATGTGTCTCGTATGGAATTGAAGCTACCTCGTTTGTTCCTACAATATTTAATGCTATATCACATATATCGCAAGTATTTGAAGCTAAAACATATGTGTCGCATGGATTTGAAGCTGAACCTACTACATCGCATTGATTTGAAGCTAAATCTTGTGTATCGCATGGATTTGAAGCTAAGTCGTTCGTTTCGCATGCAGTTGTAGCTTAATAATGTATATCACAAGTATTTGTAGCTAAACCATTTGTTTTGCATGGATTTGAAGCTAAGCCTTCTACTTCGCATTCATTTGAAGCTAAATCATTTGTTTCGCATGGATTTGAATCTAAGCCTTGTCCTTCGAATTGATTTGAAGCTAAATCATGTGTTTCGTATGGATTTGATGCAAAACCTTCTACATCGAATTGATTTGAAGCTAAATCATGTGTCTCGCATGGATTTGAAGCTACCTCGTTTGTTCCTACAGTATTTAAATCTATATCACTTATATCGCAAGTATTTGAATCTAAAACATATGTGTCGCATGGATTTGAAGCTGAACCTACTACATCGCATTGATGTGAAGCTAAATCTTGTGTATCGCATGGATTTGAAGCTAAACCTTCTACATCGCATTGGTTTGAAGCTAAATCATGTGAATCGCATGGATTTGAAGCTAACTCGTTCGTTTCGCATGCAGTTGTAGCTTAATAATGTATATCACAAGTATTTGTAGCTAAACCATTTGTTTTGCGTGGATTTGAAGCTAAGCCTTCTACATCGCATTCATTTGAAGCTAAATCATTTGTTTCGCATGGATTTGAGTCTAAGCCATGTCCTTCGAATTGATTTGAAGCTAAATCATGTGTTTCGTATGGATTTGAAGCTAAACCTTCTACATCGAATTGATTTGAAGCTAAATCATGTGTCTCGCATGGACTTGAAGCTACCTCGTTTGTTCCTACAGTATTTAAATCTATATCACTTATATCGCAAGTATTTGAATCTAAAACATATGTGTCGCATGGATTTGAAGCTGAACCTACTACATCGCATTGATGTGAAGCTAAATCTTGTGTATCGCATGGATTTGAAGCTAAACCTTCTACATCGCATTGGTTTGAAGCTAAATCATGTGAATCGCATGGATTTGAAGCTAACTCGTTCGTTTCGCATGCAGTTGTAGCTTAATAATGTATATCACAAGTATTTGTAGCTAAACCATTTGTTTTGCATGGATTTTAAGCTAAGCCTTCTACTTCGCATTCATTTGAAGCTAAATCATTTGTTTCGCATGGATTTGAAGCTAAGCCTTCTACATCACATTGATTTGCAGCTAAATCATGTGTTTCGCATGGATTTGAAGCTAACTTGTTCGTTTCGCATGCAGTTGTAGCTTAATAATATATATCACAAGTATTTGTAGCTAAACCATTTGTTATGCATGGATTTGAAGCTAAGCCTTCTACTTCGCATTCATTTGAAGCTAAATCATTTGTTTCGCATGGATTTGAATCTAAGCCTTGTCCTTCGAATTGATTTGAAGCTAAATCATGTGTTTCGTATGGATTTGAAGCCAAACCTTCTACATCGAATTAATTTGAAGCTAAATCATGTGTCTCGCATGGAATTGATTCTACCTCGTTTGTTCTTACAGTATTTAAAGCTATATCACTTATATCGCAAGTATTTGAAGCTAAAACATATGTGTCGCATGGATTTGAAGCTGAACCTACTACATCGCATTGATTTGAAGCTAAATCTTGTGTATCGCATGGATTTGAAGCTAAACCTTCTACATCGCATTGGTTTGCAGCTAAATCATGTGTTTCGCATGGATTTGAAGCTAACTCGTTCGTTTCGCATGCAGTTGTAGCTTAATAATGTATATCACAAGTATTTGTAGCTAAACCATTTGTTTTGCATGGATTTGAAGCTAAGCCTTCTACTTCGCATTCATTTGAAGCTAAATCATTTGTTTCGCATGGATTTGAATCTAAGCCATGTCCTTCGAATTGATTTGAAGCTAAATCATGTGTTTCGTATGGATTTGAAGCTAAACCTTCTACATCGAATTGATTTGAAGCTAAATCATGTGTCTCGCATGGAATTGAAGCTACCTCGTTTGTTCCTACAGTATTTAAATCTATATCACTTATATCGCAAGTATTTGTAGCTAAAACATATGTGTCGCATGGATTTGAAGCTGAACCTACTACATCGCATTGATTTGAAGCTAAATCTTGTGTATCGCATGGATTTGAAGCTAAACCTTCTACATCGCATTGGTTTGAAGCTAAATCATGTGAATCGCATGGATTTGAAGCTAACTCGTTCGTTTCGCATGCAGTTGTAGCTTAATAATGTATATCACAAGTATATGTAGCTAAACCATTTGTTTTGCATGGATTTGAAGCTAAGCCTTCTACTTCGCATTCATTTGAAGCTAAATCATTTGTTTCGCATGGATTTGAAG
The DNA here is from genome assembly GCF_051020955.1 of Megalopta genalis. NCBI lineage: Eukaryota > Metazoa > Arthropoda > Insecta > Hymenoptera > Halictidae > Megalopta > Megalopta genalis. The sequence goes on from NW_027477193.1 coordinate 18,788, forward strand.
CTAAGACTTCTACATCACATTGATTTGCAGCGAAATCATGTGTTTCGCATGCAGTTGTTGCTTAATAATGTATATCACAAGTATTTGTAGCTAAACCATTTGTTTCGCATGGATTTGAAGCTAAGCCTTCTACTTCGCATTCATTTGAAGCTAAATCATTTGTTTCGCATGGATTTGAATCTAAGCCTTGTCCTTCGAATTGATTTGAAGCTAAATCATGTGTTTCGTATGGATTTGAAGCTAAACCTTCTACATCGAATTAATTTGAAGCTAAATCATGTGTCTCGCATGGAATTGAAGCTACCTCGTTTGTTCCTACAGTATTTAAAGCTATATCACTTATATCGCAAGTATTTGAAGCTAAAACATATGTGTCGCATGGATTTGAAGCTGAACCTACTACATCGCATTGATTTGAAGCTAAATCTTGTGTATCGCATGGATTTGAAGCTAAACCTTCTACATCGCATTGGTTTCAAGCTAGATCATGTGAATCGCATGGATTTGAAGCTAACTCGTTCGTTTCGCATGCTGTTGTAGCTAAATGATATATATCACAAGTATTTGTAGCTAATCCATTTGTTTTGCATGGATTTGAAGCTAAGCCCTCTACTTCGCATTCATTTGAAGCTAAATCATTTGTTTCGCGTGGATTTGAAGCTAAGCCTTCTACATCACATTGATTTGCAGCGAAATCATGTGTTTCGCCTGGATTTGAAGCTAACTCGTTCGTTTCGCATGCAGTTGTAGCTTAATAATGTATATCACAAGTATTTGTAGCTAAACCATTTGTTTTGCATGGATTTGAAGCTAAGCCTTCTACTTCGAATTCATTTGAAGCTAAATCATTTGTTTCGCATGGATTTGAATCTAAGCCTTGTCCTTCGAATTGATTTGAAGCTAAATCATGTGTTTCGTATGGATTTGAAGCCAAACCTTCTACATCGAATTGATTTGAAGCTAAATCATGTGTCTCGCATGGAATTGAAGCTACCTCGTTTGTTCCTACAGTATTTAAAGCTATATCACTTATATCGCAAGTATTTGAAGCTAAAACATATGTGTCGCAATGGATTTGAAGCTGAACCTACTACATCGCATTGATTTGAAGCTAAATCTTGTGTATCGCATGGATTTGAAGCTAAACCTTCTACATCGCATTGGTTTGAAGCTAAATCATGTGAATCGCATGGATTTGAAGCTAACTCGTTCGTTTCGCATGCAGTTGTAGCTTAATAATGTATATCACAAGTATTTGTAGCTAAACCATTTGTTTTGCATGGATTTGAAGCTAAGCCTTCTACTTCGCATTCATTTGAAGCTAAATCATTTGTTTCGCATGGATTTGAAGCTAAGCCTTCTACATCACATTGATTTGCAGCTAAATCATGTGTTTCGCATGGATTTGAAGCCAACTCGTTCGTTTCGCATGCAGTTGTAGCTTAATAATGTATATCACAAGTATTTGTAGCTAAACCATTTGTTTTGCATGGATTTGAAGCTAAGCCTTCTACTTCGCATTCATTTGATGCTAAATCATTTGTTTCGCATGGATTTGAATCTAAGCCTTGTCCTTCGAATTGAGTTGAAGCTAAATCATGTGTTTCGTATGGATTTGAAGCCAAACCTTCTACATAGAATTAATTTGAAGCTAAATCATGTGTCTCGCATGGAATTGAAGTTACCTCGTTTGTTCCTACAGTATTTAAAGCTATATCACTTATATCGCAAGTATTTGAAGCTAAAACATATGTGTCGCATGGATTTGAAGCTGAACCTACTACATCGCATTGATTTGAAGCTAAATCTTGTGTATCGCATGGATTTAAAGCTAAACCTTCTACATCGCATTGGTTTGAAGCTAAATCATGTGAATCGCATGGATTTGAAGCTAACTCGTTCGTTTCACATGCAGTTGTAGCTAAATGATATATATCACAAGTATTTGTAGCTAATCCATTTGTTTTGCATGGATTTGAAGCTAACTCGTTCGTTTCACATCCAGTTATAGCTAAATGATATATATCACAAGTATTTGTAGCTAAACCATTTGTTTTGCATGGATTTGAAGCTAAGCCCTCTACTTCGCATTCATTTGAAGCTAAATCATTTGTTTCGCATGGATTTGAAGCTAAGCCTTCTACATCACATTGATTTGCAGCGAAATCATGTGTTTCGCATGCAGTTGTTGCTTAATAATGTATATCACAAGTATTTGTAGCTAAGCCATTTGTTTTGCATGGATTTGAAGCTAAGCCTTCTACTTCGCATTCATTTGAAGCTAAATCATTTGTTTCGCATGGATTTGAATCTAAGCCTTGTCCTTCGAATTGATTTGAAGCTAAATCATGTGTTTCGTATGGATTTGAAGCTAAACCTTCTACATCGCATTGGTTTCAAGCTAAATCATGTGAATCGCATAGATTTGAAGCTAACTCGTTCGTTTCGCATGCTGTTGTAGCTAAATGATATATATCACTAGTATTTGTAGCTAATCCATTTGTTTTGCATGGATTTGAAGCTAAGCCCTCTACTTCGCATTCATTTGAAGCTAAATCATTTGTTTCGCATGGATTTGAAGCTAAGCCTTCTACATGACATTGATTTGCAGCGAAATCATGTGTTTCGCATGGATTTGAAGCTAACTCGTTCGTTTCGCATGCAGTTGTAGCTTAATAATGTATATCACAAGTATTTGTAGCTAAACCATTTGTTTTGCATGGATTTGAAGCTAAGCCTTCTACTTCGAATTCATTTGAAGCTAAATCATTTGTTTCGCATGGATTTGAATCTAAGCCTTGTCCTTCGAATTGATTTGAAGCTAAATCATGTGTTTCGTATGGATTTGAAGCCAAACCTTCTACATCGAATTGATTTGAAGCTAAATCATGTGTCTCGCATGGAATTGAAGCTACGTCGTTTGTTCCTACAGTATTTAAAGCTATATCACTTATATCGCAAGTATTTGAAGCTAAAACATATGTGTCGCAATGGATTTGAAGCTGATCCTACTACATCGCATTGATTTGAAGCTAAATCTTGTGTATCGCATGGATTTGAAGCTAAACCTTCTACATCGCATTGGTTTGCAGCTAAATCATGTGTTTCGCATGGATTTGAAGCTAACTCGTTCGTCTCGCATGCAGTTGTAGCTTAATAATGTATATCACAAGTATTTGTAGCTAAACCATTTGTTTTGCATGGATTTGAAGCTAAGCCCTCTACTTCGCATTCATTTGAAGCTAAATCATTTGTTTCGCATGGATTTGAAGCTAAGCCTTCTACATCACATTGATTTGCAGCGAAATCATGTGTTTCGCATGCAGTTGTTGCTTAATAATGTATATCACAAGTATTTGTAGCTAAACCATTTGTTTTGCATGGATTTGACGCTAAGCCTTCTACTTCGCATTCATTTGAAGCTAAATCATTTGTTTCGCATGGATTTGAATCTAAGCCTTGTCCTTCGAATTGATTTGAAGCTAAATCATGTGTTTCGTATGGATTTGAAGCCAAACCTTCTACATCGAATTGATTTGAAGCTAAATCATGTGTCTCGCATGGAATTGAAGCTACGTCGTTTGTTCCTACAGTATTTAAAGCTATATCACTTATATCGCAAGTATTTGAAGCTAAAACATATGTGTCGCAATGGATTTGAAGCTGATCCTACTACATCGCATTGATTTGAAGCTAAATCTTGTGTATCGCATGGATTTGAAGCTAAACCTTCTACATCGCATTGGTTTGCAGCTAAATCATGTGTTTCGCATGGATTTGAAGCTAACTCGTTCGTTTCGCATGCAGTTGTAGCTTAATAATGTATATCACAAGTATTTGTAGCTAAACCATTTGTTTTGCATGGATTTGAAGCTAAGCCTTCTACTTCGCATTCATTTGAAGCTAAATCATTTGTTTCGCATGGATTTGAATCTAAGCCTTGTCCTTCGAATTGATTTGAAGCTAAACCATGTGTCTCGCATGGAATTGAAGCTACCTCGTTTGTTCCTACAGTATTTAAAGCTATATCACATATATCGCAAGTATTTGAAGCTAAAACATATGTGTCGCATGGATTTGAAGCTGAACCTACTACATCGCATTGATTTGAAGCTAAATCTTGTGTATCGCATGGATTTGAAGCTAAGTCGTTCGTTTCGCATGCAGTTGTAGCTTAATAATGTATATCACAAGTATTTGTAGCTAAACCATTTGTTTTGCATGGATTTGAAGCTAAGCCTTCTGCTTCGCATTCATTTGAAGCTAAATCATTTGTTTCGCATGGATTTGAAGCTAAGCCTTCTACATCACATTGATTTGCAGCTAAATCATGTGTTTCGCATGGATTTGAAGCTAACTCGTTCGTCTCGCATGCAGTTGTAGCTTAATAATGTATATCACAAGTATTTGTAGCTAAACCATTTGTTTTGCATGGATTTGAAGCTAAGCCTTCTACTTCGCATTCATTTGAAGCTAAATCATGTGTTTCGTATGGATTTGAATCTAAGCATTGTCCTTCGAATTGATTTGAAGCTAAATCATGTGTCTCGCATGGAATTGAAGCTACCTCGTTTGTTCCTACAGTATTTAAAGCTATAACACTTATATCGCAAGTATTTGAAGCTAAAACATATGTGTCGCATGGATTTGAAGCTGAACCTACTACATCGCATTGATTTGAAGCTAAATCTTGTGTATCGAATGGATTTGAAGCTAAACCTTCTACATCGCATTGGTTTGAAGCTAAATCATGTGAACCGCATGGATTTGAAGCTAACTCGTTCGTTTCGCATGCAGTTGTAGCTAAATGATATATATCACAAGTATTTGTAGCTAAACCATTTGTTTTGCATGGATTTGAAGCTAAGCCCTCTACTTCGCATTCATTTGTAGCTAAATCATTTGTTTCGCATGGATTTGAAGCTAAGCCTTCTACATCACATTGATTTGCAGCGAAATCATGTGTTTCGCATGGATTTGAAGCTAACTCGTTCGTTTCGCATGCAGTTGTAGCTTAATAATGTATATCACAAGTATTTGTAGCTAAACCATTTGTTTTGCATGGATTTGAAGCTAAGCCTTCTACTTCGCATTCATTTGAAGCTAAATCATTTGTTTCGCATGGATTTGAATCTAAGCCTTGTCCTTCGAATTGATTTGAAGCTAAACCATGTGTCTCGCATGGAATTGAAGCTACCTCGTTTGTTCCTACAGTATTTAAAGCTATATCACATATATCGCAAGTATTTGAAGCTAAAACATATGTGTCGCATGGATTTGAAGCTGAACCTACTACATCGCATTGATTTGAAGCTAAATCTTGTGTATCGCATGGATTTGAAGCTAAGTCGTTCGTTTCGCATGCAGTTGTAGCTTAATAATGTATATCACAAGTATTTGTAGCTAAACCATTTGTTTTGCATGGATTTGAAGCTAAGCCTTCTGCTTCGCATTCATTTGAAGCTAAATCATTTGTTTCGCATGGATTTGAAGCTAAGCCTTCTACATCACATTGATTTGCAGCTAAATCATGTGTTTCGCATGGATTTGAAGCTAACTCGTTCGTCTCGCATGCAGTTGTAGCTTAATAATGTATATCACAAGTATTTGTAGCTAAACCATTTGTTTTGCATGGATTTGAAGCTAAGCCTTCTACTTCGCATTCATTTGAAGCTAAATCATGTGTTTCGTATGGATTTGAATCTAAGCATTGTCCTTCGAATTGATTTGAAGCTAAATCATGTGTCTCGCATGGAATTGAAGCTACCTCGTTTGTTCCTACAGTATTTAAAGCTATATCACTTATATCGCAAGTATTTGAAGCTAAAACATATGTGTCGCATGGATTTGAAGCTGAACCTACTACATCGCATTGATTTGAAGCTAAATCTTGTGTATCGAATGGATTTGAAGCTAAACCTTCTACATCGCATTGGTTTGAAGCTAAATCATGTGAACCGCATGGATTTGAAGCTAACTCGTTCGTTTCGCATGCAGTTGTAGCTAAATGATATATATCACAAGTATTTGTAGCTAAACCATTTGTTTTGCATGGATTTGAAGCTAAGCCCTCTACTTCGCATTCATTTGTAGCTAAATCATTTGTTTCGCATGGATTTGAAGCTAAGCCTTCTACATCACATTGATTTGCAGCGAAATCATGTGTTTCGCATGGATTTGAAGCTAACTCGTTCGTTTCGCATGCAGTTGTAGCTTAATAATGTATATCACAAGTATTTGTAGCTAAACCATTTGTTTTGCATGGATTTGAAGCTAAGCCTTCTACTTCGCATTCATTTGAAGCTAAATCATTTGTTTCGCATGGATTTGAATCTAAGCCTTGTCCTTCGAATTGATTTGAAGCTAAATCATGTGTTTCGTATGGATTTGATGCTAAACCTTCTACATCGAATTGATTTGAAGCTAAATCATGTGTCTCGCATGGATTTGAAGCTACCTCGTTTGTTCCTACAGTATTTAAATCTATATCACTTATATCGCAAGTATTTGAATCTAAAACATATGTGTGGCATGGATTTGAAGCTGAACCTACTACACCGCATTGATGTGAAGCTAAATCTTGTGTATCGCATGGATTTGAAGCTAAACCTTCTACATCGCATTGGTTTGAAGCTAAATCATGTGAATCGCATGGATTTGAAGCTAACTCGTTCGTTTCGCATGCAGTTGTAGCTTAATAATGTATATCACAAGTATTTGTAGCTAAACCATTTGTTTTGCATGGATTTGAAGCTAAGCCTTCTACATCGCATTCATTTGAAGCTAAATCATTTGTTTCGCCTGGATTTGAATCTAAGCCATGTCCTTCGAATTGATTTGAAGCTAAATCATGTGTTTCGTATGGATTTGAAGCTAAACCTTCTACATCGAATTGATTTGAAGCTAAATCATGTGTCTCGCATGGAATTGAAGCTACCTCGTTTGTTCCTACAGTATTTAAAGCTATATCACTTATATCGCAAGTATTTGAAGCTAAAACATATATGTCGCATGGATTTGAAGCTGAACCTACTACATCGCATTGATTTGAAGCTAAATCTTGTGTATCGCATGGATTTGAAGCTAAACCTTCTACATCGCATTGGTTTGAAGCTAAATCATGTGAATCGCATGGATTTGAAGCTAACTCGTTCGTTTCACATGCAGTTGTAGCTAAATGATATATATCACAAGTATTTGTAGCTAAACCATTTGTTTTGCATGGATTTGAAGCTAAGACTTCTACTTCGCATTCATTTGAAGCTAAATCATTTGTTTCGCATGGATTTGAAGCTAAGCCTTCTACATCACATTGATTTGCAGCTAAATCATGTGTTTCGCATGGATTTGAAGCTAACTTGTTCGTTTCGCATGCAGTTGTAGCTTAATAATATATATCACAAGTATTTGTAGCTAAACCATTTGTTTTGCATGGATTTGAAGCTAAGCCTTCTACTTCGCATTCATTTGAAGCTAAATCATTTGTTTCGCATGGATTTGAATCTAAGCCTTGTCCTTCGAATTGAATTGAAGCTAAATCATGTGTTTCGTATGGATTTGAAGCCAAACCTTCTACATAGAATTAATTTGAAGCTAAATCATGTGTCTCGCATGGAATTGAAGCTACCTCGTTTGTTCCTACAGTATTTAAAGCTATATCACTTATATCGCAAGTATTTGAAGCTAAAACATATGTGTCGCATGGATTTGAAGCTGAACCTACTACATCGCATTGATTTGAAGCTAAATCTTGTGTATCGCATGGATTTAAAGCTAAACCTTCTACATCGCATTGGTTTGAAGCTAAATCATGTGAATTGCATGGATTTGAAGCTAACTCGTTCGTTTCACATGCAGTTGTAGCTAAATGATATATATCACAAGTATTTGTAGCTAATCCATTTGTTTTTCATGGATTTGAAGCTAACTCGTTCGTTTCACATGCAGTTGTAGCTAAATGATATATATCACAAATATTTGTAGCTAAACCATTTGTTTTGCATGGATTTGAAGCTAAGCCCTCTACTTCGCATTCATTTGAAGCTAAATCATTTGTTTCGCATGGATTTGAAGCTAAGCCTTCTACATCACATTGATTTGCAGCGAAATCATGTGTTTCGCATGCAGTTGTTGCTTAATAATGTATATCACAAGTATTTGTAGCTAAACCATTTGTTTTGCATGGATTTGAAGCTAAGCCTTCTACTTCGCATTCATTTGAAGCTAAATCATTTGTTTCGCATGGATTTGAATCTAAGCCTTGTCCTTCGAATTGATTTGAAGCTAAATCATGTGTTTCGTATGGATTTGAAGCCAAACCTTCTACATCGAATTGATTTGAAGCTAAATCATGTGTCTCGCATGGAATTGAAGCTACGTCGTTTGTTCCTACAGTATTTAAAGCTATATCACTTATATCGCAAGTATTTGAAGCTAAAACATATGTGTCGCAATGGATTTGAAGCTGATCCTACTACATCGCATTGATTTGAAGCTAAATCTTGTGTATCGCATGGATTTGAAGCTAAACCTTCTACATCGCATTGGTTTGAAGCTAAATCATGTGAATCGCATGGATTTGAAGCTAACTCGTTCGTTTCGCATGCAGTTGTAGCTTAATAATGTATATCACAAGTATTTGTAGCTAAACCATTTGTTTTGCATGGATTTGAAGCTAAGCCTTCTACTTCGCATTCATTTGAAGCTAAATCATTTGTTTCGCATCAATTTGAATCTAAGCCTTGTCCTTCGAATTGATTTGAAGCTAAACCATGTGTCTCGCATGGAATTGAAGCTACCTCGTTTGTTCCTACAGTATTTAAAGCTATATCACATATATCGCAAGTATTTGAAGCTAAAACATATGTGTCGCATGGATTTGAAGCTGAACCTACTACATCGCATTGATGTGAAGCTAAATCTTGTGTATCGCATGGATTTGAAGCTAAACCTTCTACATCGCATTGGTTTGAAGCTAAATCATGTGAATCGCATGGATTTGAAGCTAACTCGTTCGTTTCACATGCAGTTGTAGCTAAATGATATATATCACAAGTATTTGTAGCTAAACCATTTGTTTTGCATGGATTTGAAGCTAAGCCTTCTACTTCGCATTCATTTGAACCTAAATCATTTGTTTCGCATGGATTTGAAGCTAAGCCTTCTACATCACATTGATTTGCAGCTAAATCATGTGTTTCGCATGGATTTGAAGCTAACTTGTTCGTTTCGCATGCAGTTGTAGCTTAATAATATATATCACAAGTATTTGTAGCTAAACCATTTGTTTTGCATGGATTTGAAGCTATGCCTTCTACTTCGCATTCATTTGAAGCTAAATCATTTTTTTCGCATGGATTTGAATCTAAGCCTTGTCCTTCGAATTGATTTGAAGCTAAATCATGTGTTTCGAATGGATTTGAAGCCAAACCTTCTACATCGAATTAATTTGAAGCTAAATCATGCGTCTCGCATGGAATTGAAGCTACCTCGCTTGTTCTTACAGTATTTAAAGCTATATCACTTATATCGCAAGTATTTGAAGCTAAAACATATGTGTCGCATGGATTTGAAGCTGAACCTACTACATCGCATTGATTTGAAGCTAAATCTTGTGTATCGCATGGATTTGAAGCTAAACCTTCTACATCACATTGATCTGCAGCTAAATCATGTGAATCGCATGGATTTGAAGCTAACTCGTTCGTTTCGCATGCAGTTGTAGCTAAATGATATATATCACAAGTATTTGTAGCTAATCCATTTGTTTTGCATGGATTTGAAGCTAAGCCTTCTACTTCGCATTTATTTGAAGCTAAATCATTTGTTTCGCATGGATTTGAATCTAAGCCTTGTCCTTCGAATTGATTTGAAGCTAAATCATGTGTTTCGTATGGATTTGATGCTAAACCTTCTACATCGAATTGATTTGAAGCTAAATAATGTGTCTCGCATGGATTTGAAGCTACCTCGTTTGTTCCTACAGTATTTAAATCTATATCACTTATATCGCAAGTATTTGAAGCTAAAACATATGTGTCGCATGGATTTGAAGCTGAACCTACTACATCGCATTGATTTGAAGCTAAATCTTGTGTATCGCATGGATTTGAAGCTAAACCTTCTACATCGCATTGGTTTGAAGCTAAATCATGTGAATCGCATGGATTTGAAGCTAACTCGTTCGTTTCGCATGCAGTTGTAGCTTAATAATGTATATCACAAGTATTTGTAGCTAAACCATTTGTTTTGCATGGATTTGAAGCTAAGCCTTCTACTTCGCATTCATTTGAAGCTAAATCATTTGTTTCGCATGGATTTGAATCTAAGCCTTGTCCTTCGAATTGATTTGAAGCTAAATCATGTGTTTCGTATGGATTTGATGCTAAACCTTCTACATTGAATTGATTTGAAGCTAAATCATGTGTCTCGCATGGATTTGAAGCTACCTCGTTTGTTCCTACAGTATTTAAATCTATATCACTTATATCGCAAGTATTTGAATCTAAAACATATGTGTCGCATGGATTTGAAGCTGAACCTACTACATCGCATTGATGTGAAGCTAAATCTTGTGTATCGCATGGATTTGAAGCTAAACCTTCTACATCGCATTGGTTTGAAGCTAAATCATGTGAATCGCATGGATTTGAAGCTAACTCGTTCGTTTCGCATGCAGTTGTAGCTTAATAATGTATATCACAAGTATTTGTAGCTAAACCATTTGTTTTGCATGGATTTGAAGCTAAGCCTTCTACATCGCATTCATTTGAAGCTAAATCATTTGTTTCGCATGGATTTGAACCTAAGCCATGTCCTTCGAATTGATTTGAAGCTAAATCATGTGTTTCGTATGGATTTGAAGCTAAACCTTCTACATCGAATTGATTTGAAGCTAAATCGTGTGTCTCGCATGGAATTGAAGCTACCTCGTTTGTTCCTACAGTATGTAAAGCTATATCACTTATATCGCAAGTATTTGAAGCTAAAACATATGTGTCGCATGGATTTGAAGCTGAACCTACTACATCGCATTCATTTGAAGCTAAATCTTGTGTATCGCATGGATTTGAAGCTAAACCTTCTACATCGCATTGGTTTGAAGCTAAATCATGTGAATCGCATGGATTTGAAGCTAACTCGTTCGTTTCACATGCAGTTGTAGCTAAATGATATATATCACAAGTATTTGTAGCTAAACCATTTGTTTTGCATGGATTTGAAGCTAAGCCTTCTACTTCGCATTCATTTGAAGCTAAATCATTTGTTTCGCATGGATTTGAAGCTAAGCCTTCTACATCACATTGATTTGCAGCTAAATCATGTGTTTCGCATGGATTTGAAGCCAACTCGTTCGTTTCGCATGCAGTTGTAGCTTAATAATGTATATCACAAGTATTTGTAGCTAAACCATTTGTTTTGCATGGATTTGAAGCTAAGCCTTCTACTTCGCATTCATTTGAAGCTAAATCATTTGTTTCGCATGGATTTGAATCTAAGCCTTGTCCTTCGAATTGATTTGAAGCTAAATCATGTGTTTCGTATGGATTTGAAGCCAAACCTTCTACATAGAATTAATTTGAAGCTAAATCATGTGTCTCGCATGGAATTGAAGCTACCTCGTTTGTTCCTACAGTATTTAAAGCTATATCACTTATATCGCAAGTATTTGAAGCTAAAACATATGTGTCGCATGGATTTGAAGCTGAACCTACTACATCGCATTGATTTGAAGCTAAATCTTGTGTATCGCATGGATTTAAAGCTAAACCTTCTACATCGCATTGGTTTGAAGCTAAATCATGTGAATCGCATGGATTTGAAGCTAACTCGTTCGTTTCACATGCAGTTGTAGCTAAATGATATATATCACAAGTATTTGTAGCTAATCCATTTGTTTTGCATGGATTTGAAGCTAAGCCTTCTACTTCGCATTCATTTGAAGCTAAATCATTTGTTTCGCATGGATTTGAATCTAAGCCTTGTCCTTCGAATTGATTTGAAGCTAAATCATGTGTTTCGTATGGATTTGATGCTAAACCTTCTACATCGAATTGATTTGAAGCTAAATCATGTGTCTCGCATGGATTTGAAGCTACCTCGTTTGTTCCTACAGTATTTAAATCTATATCACTTATATCGCAAGTATTTGAAGCTAAAACATATGTGTCGCATGGATTTGAAGCTGAACCTACTACATCGCATTGATTTGAAGCTAAATCTTGTGTATCGCATGGATTTGAAGCTAAACCTTCTACATCGCATTGGTTTGAAGCTAAATCATGTGAATCGCATGGATTTGAAGCTAACTCGTTCGTTTCGCATGCAGTTGTAGCTTAATAATGTATATCACAAGTATTTGTAGCTAAACCATTTGTTTTGCATGGATTTGAAGCTAAGCCTTCTACATCGCATTCATTTGAAGCTAAATCATTTGTTTCGCATGGATTTGAAGCTAAGCCTTCTACATCACATTGATTTGCAGCTAAATCATGTGTTTCGCATGGATTTGAAGCTAACTTGTTCGTTTCGCATGCAGTTGTAGCTTAATAATATATATCACAAGTATTTGTAGCTAAACCATTTGTTTTGCATGGATTTGAAGCTAAGCCTTCTACTTCGCATTCATTTGAAGCTAAATCATTTGTTTCGCATGGATTTGAATCTAAGCCTTGTCCTTCGAATTGATTTGAAGCTAAATCATGTGTTTCGTATGGATTTGAAGCCAAACCTTCTACATCGAATTAATTTGAAGCTAAATCATGTGTCTCGCATGGAATTGAAGCTACCTCGTTTGTTCTTACAGTATTTAAAGCTATATCACTTATATCGCAAGTATTTGAAGCTAAAACATATGTGTCGCATGGATTTGAAGCTGAACCTACTACATCGCATTGATTTGAAGCTAAATCTTGTGTATCGCATGGATTTGAAGCTAAACCTTCTACATCACATTGATTTGCAGCTAAATCATGTGAATCGCATGGATTTGAAGCTAACTCGTTCGTTTCGCATGCAGTTGTAGCTAAATGATACATATCACAAGTATTTGTAGCTAATCCATTTGTTTTGCATGAATTTGAAGCTAAGCCTTCTACTTCGCATTCATTTGAAGCTAAATCATTTGTTTCGCATGGATTTGAATCTAAGCCTTGTCCTTCGAATTGATTTGAAGCTAAATCATGTGTTTCGTATGGATTTGATGCTAAACCTTCTACATCGAATTGATTTGAAGCTAAATCATGTGTCTCGCATGGATTTGAAGCTACCTCGTTTGTTCCTACAGTATTTAAATCTATATCACTTATATCGCAAGTATTTGAAGCTAAAACATATGTGTCGCATGGATTTGAAGCTGAACCTACTACATCGCATTGATTTGAAGCTAAATCTTGTGTATCGCATGGATTTGAAGCTAAACCTTCTACATCGCATTGGTTTGAAGCTAAATCATGTGAATCGCATGGATTTGAAGCTAACTCGTTCGTTTCGCATGCAGTTGTAGCTTAATAATGTATATCACAAGTATTTGTAGCTAAACCATTTGTTTTGCATGGATTTGAAGCTAAGCCTTGTACTTCGCATTCATTTGAAGCTAAATCATTTGTTTCGCATGGATTTGAACCTAAGCCATGTCCTTCGAATTGATTTGAAGCTAAATCATGTGTTTCGTATGGATTTGAAGCTAAACCTTCTACATCGAATTGATTTGAAGCTAAATCGTGTGTCTCGCATGGAATTGAAGCTACCTCGTTTGTTCCTACAGTATTTAAATCTATATCACTTATATCGCAAGTATTTGAATCTAAAACATATGTGTCGCATGGATTTGAAGCTGAACCTACTACATCGCATTGATTTGAAGCTAAATCTTGTATATCGCATGGATTTGAAGTTAAACCTTCTACATCGCATTGGTTTGAAGCTAAATCATGTGAATCGCATGGATTTGAAGCTAACTCGTTCGTTTCACATGCAGTTGTAGCTAAATGAGATATATCAAAAGTATTTGTAGCTAAACCATTTGTTTTGCATGGATTTGAAGCTAAGCCTTCTACATCGCATTCATTTGAAGCTAAATCATTTGTTTCGCATGGATTTGAACCTAAGCCATGTCCTCCGAATTGATTTGAAGCTAAATCATGTGTTTCGTATGGATTTGAAGCTAAACCTTCTACATCGAATTGATTTGAAGCTAAATCGTGTGTCTCGCATGGAATTGAAGCTACCTCGTTTGTTCCTACAGTATTTAAATCTATATCACTTATATCGCAAGTATTTGAATCTAAAACATATGTATCGCATGGATTTGAAGCTAAACCTTCTACATCGCATTGGTTTGAAGCTAAATCATGTGAATCGCATGGATTTGAAGCTAACTCGTTCGTTTCACATGCAGTTGTAGCTAAATGATATATATCACAAGTATTTGTAGCTAAACCATTTGTTTTGCATGGATTTGAAGCTAAGCCTTCTACTTCGCATTCATTTGAAGCTAAATCATTTGTTTCGCATGGATTTGAAGCTAAGCCTTCTACATCACATTGATTTGCAGCTAAATCATGTGTTTCGCATGGATTTGAAGCCAACTCGTTCGTTTCGCATGCAGTTGTAGCTTAATAATATATATCACAAGTATTTGTAGCTAAACCATTTGTTTTGCATGGATTTGAAGCTAAGCCTTCTACTTCGCATTCATTTGAAGCTAAATCATTTGTTTCGCATGGATTTGAATCTAAGCCTTGTCCTTCGAATTGATTTGAAGCTAAATCATGTGTCTCGCATGGATTTGAAGCTACCTCGTTTGTTCCTACAGTATTTAAATCTATATCACTTATATCGCAAGTATTTGAAGCTAAAACATATGCGTCGCATGGATTTGAAGCTGAACCTACTACATCGCATTGATTTGAAGCTAAATCTTGTGTATCGCATGGATTTGAAGTTAAACCTTCTACATCGCATTGGTTTGAAGCTAAATCATGTGAATCGCATGGATTTGAAGCTAACTCGTTCGTTTCACATGCAGTTGTAGCTAAATGAGATATATCAAAAGTATTTGTATCTAAACCATTTGTTTTGCATGGATTTGAAGCTAAGCCTTCTACATCGCATTCATTTGAAGCTAAATCATTTGTTTCGCATGGATTTGAACCTAAGCCATGTCCTTCGAATTGATTTGAAGCTAAATCATGTGTTTCGTATGGATTTGAAGCTAAACCTTCTACATCGAATTGATTTGAAGCTAAATCGTGTGTCTCGCATGGAATTGAAGCTACCTCGTTTGTTCCTACAGTATTTAAATCTATATCACTTATATCGCAAGTATTTGAATCTAAAACATATGTATCGCATGGATTTGAAGCTAAACCTTCTACATCGCATTGGTTTGAAGCTAAATCATGTGAATCGCATGGATTTGAAGCTAACTCGTTCGTTTCACATGCAGTTGTAGCTAAATGATATATATCACAAGTATTTGTAGCTAAACCATTTGTTTTGCATGGATTTGAAGCTAAGCCTTCTACTTCGCATTCATTTGAAGCTAAATCATTTGTTTCGCATGGATTTGAAGCTAAACCTTCTACATCGAATTGATTTGAAGCTAAATCATGTGAATCGCATGGATTTGAAGCTAACTCGTTCGTTTCGCATGCAGTTGTAGCTTAATAATGTATATCACAAGTATTTGTAGCTAAACCATTTGTTTTGCATGGATTTGAAGCTAAGCCTTGTACTTCGCATTCATTTGAAGCTAAATCATTTGTTTCGCATGGATTTGAATCTAAGCCTTGTCCTTCGAATTGATTTGAAGCTAAATCATGTGTTTCGTATGGATTTGATGCTAAACCTTCTACATCGAATTGATTTGAAGCTGAATCATGTGTCTCGCATGGATTTGAAGCTACCTCGTTTGTTCCTACAGTAATTAAATCTATATCACTTATATCGCAAGTATTTGAATCTAAAACATATGTGTCGCATGGATTTGAAGCTGAACCTACTACATCGCATTGATGTGAAGCTAAATCTTGTGTATCGCATGGATTTGAAGCTAAACCTTCTACATCGCATTGGTTTGAAGCTAAATCATGTGAATCGCATGGATTTGAAGCTAACTCGTTCGTTTCGCATGCAGGTGTAGCTTAATAATGTTTATCACAAGTATTTGTAGCTAAACCATTTGTTTTGCATGGATTTGAAGCTAAGCCTTCTACATCGCATTCATTTGAAGCTAAATCATTTGTTTCGCATGGATTTGAACCTAAGCCATGTCCTTCGAATTGATTTGAAGCTAAATCATGTGTTTCGTATGGATTTGAAGCTAAACCTTCTACATCGAATTGATTTGAAGCTAAATCGTGTGTCTCGCATGGAATTGAAGCTACCTCGTTTGTTCCTACAGTATTTAAAGCTATATCACTTATATCGCAAGTATTTGAAGCTAAAACATATTTGTCCAATGGATTTGAAGCTGAACCTACTACATCGCATTGATTTGAAGCTAAATCTTGTGTATCGCATGGATTTGAAGCTAAACCTTCTACATCGCATTGGTTTGAAAATAAATCATGTGAATCGCATGGATTTGAAGCTAACTCGTTCGTTTCACATGCAGTTGTAGCTAAATGATATGTATCACAAGTATTTGTAGCTAAAGCATTTGTTTTGCATGGATTTGAAGCTAAGCCTTCTACATCGCATTCATTTGAAGCTAAATCATTTGTTTCGCATGGATTTGAAGCTAAGCCTTCTACATCACATTGATTTGCAGCTAAATCATGTGTTTCGCATGGATTTGAAGCTAACTTGTTCGTTTCGCATGCAGTTGTAGCTTAATAATATATATCACAAGGATTTGTAGCTAAACCATTTGTTTTGCATGGATTTGAAGCTAAGCCTTCTACTTCGCATTCATTTGAAGCTAAATCATGTGTCTCGCATGGAATTGAAGCTACCTCGTTTGTTCTTACAGTATTTAAAGCTATATCACTTATATCGCAAGTATTTGAAGCTAAAACATATGTGTCGCATGGATTTGAAGCTAAACCTTCTACATCGCATTGGTTTGAAGCTAAATCATGTGAATCGCATGGATTTGAAGCTAACTCGTTCGTTTCGCATGCAGTTGTAGCTTAATAATGTATATCACAAGTATTTGTAGCTAAACCATTTGTTTTGCATGGATTTGAAGCTAAGCCTTCTACATCGCATTCATTTGAAGCTAAATCATTTGTTTCGCATGGATTTGAAGCTAAGCCTTCTACATCACATTGATTTGCAGCTAAATCATGTGTTTCGCATGGATTTGAAGCTAACTTGTTCGTTTCGCATGCAGTTGTAGCTTAATAATATATATCACAAGTATTTGTAGCTAAACCATTTGTTTTGCATGGATTTGCAGCTATGCCTTCTACTTCGCATTCATTTGAAGCTAAAACATATGTGTCGCATGGATTTGAAGCTGAACCTACTACATCGCATTGATTTGAAGCTAAATCTTGTGTATCGCATGGATTTGAAGCTAAACCTTCTACATCACATTGATTTGCAGCTAAATCATGTGAATCGCATGGATTTGAAGCTAACTCGTTCGTTTCGCATGCAGTTGTAGCAAAATGATATATATCACAAGTATTTGTAGCTAATCCATTTGTTTTGCATGGATTTGAAGCTAAGCCTTCTACTTCGCATTCATTTGAAGCTAAATCATTTGTTTCGCATGGATTTGAAGCTAAACCTTCTACATCGCATTGGTTTGAAGCTAAATCATGTGAATCGCATGGATTTGAAGCTAACTCGTTCGTTTCACATGAAGTTGTAGCTAAATGATATATATCACAAGTATTTGTAGCTAAACCATTTGTTTTGCATGGATTTGATGCTAAGCCTTCTACATCGCATTCATTTGAAGCTAAATCATTTGTTTCGCATGGATTTGAACCTAAGCCATGTCCTTCGAATTGATTTGAAGCTAAATCATGTGTTTCGTATGGATTTGAAGCTAAACCTTCTACATCGAATTGATTTGAAGCTAAATCGTGTGTCTCGCATGGAATTGAAGCTACCTCGTTTGTTCCTACAGTATTTAAAGCTATATCACTTATATCGCAAGTATTTGAAGCTAAAACATATTTGTCCAATGGATTTGAAGCTGAACCTACTACATCGCATTGATTTGAAGCTAAATCTTGTGTATCGCATGGATTTGAAGCTAAACCTTCTACATCGCATTGGTTTGAAAATAAATCATGTGAATCGCATGGATTTGAAGCTAACTCGTTCGTTTCACATGCAGTTGTAGCTAAATGATATATATCACAAGTATTTGTAGCTAAAGCATTTGTTTTGCATGGATTTGAAGCTAAGCCTTCTACATCGCATTCATTTGAAGCTAAATCATTTGTTTCGCATGGATTTGAAGCTAAGCCTTCTACATCACATTGATTTGCAGCTAAATCATGTGTTCCGCATGGATTTGAAGCTAACTTGTTCGTTTCGCATGCAGTTGTAGCTTAATAATATATATCACAAGGATTTGTAGCTAAACCATTTGTTTTGCATGGATTTGAAGCTAAGCCTTCTACTTCGCATTCATTTGAAGCTAAATCATGTGTCTCGCATGGAATTGAAGCTACCTCGTTTGTTCTTACAGTATTTAAAGCTATATCACTTATATCGCAAGTATTTGAAGCTAAAACATATGTGTCGCATGGATTTGAAGCTAAACCTTCTACATCGCATTGGTTTGAAGCTAAATCATGTGAATCGCATGGATTTGAAGCTAACTCGTTCGTTTCGCATGCAGTTGTAGCTTAATAATGTATATCACAAGTATTTGTAGCTAAACCATTTGTTTTGCATGGATTTGAAGCTAAGCCTTCTACATCGCATTCATTTGAAGCTAAATCATTTGTTTCGCATGGATTTGAAGCTAAGCCTTCTACATCACATTGATTTGCAGCTAAATCATGTGTTTCGCATGGATTTGAAGCTAACTTGTTCGTTTCGCATGCAGTTGTAGCTTAATAATATATATCACAAGTATTTGTAGCTAAACCATTTGTTTTGCATGGATTTGAAGCTAAGCCTTCTACTTCGCATTCATTTGAAGCTAAATCATGTGTCTCGCATGGAATTGAAGCTACCTCGTTTGTTCTTACAGTATTTAAAGCTATATCACTTATATCGCAAGTATTTGAAGCTAAAACATATGTGTCGCATGGATTTGAAGCTGAACCTACTACATCGCATTGATTTGAAGCTAAATCTTGTGTATCGCATGGATTTGAAGCTAAACCTTCTACATCACATTGATTTGCAGCTAAATCATGTGAATCGCATGGATTTGAAGCTAACTCGTTCGTTTCGCATGCAGTTGTAGCAAAATGATATATATCACAAGTATTTGTAGCTAATCCATTTGTTTTGCATGGATTTGAAGCTAAGCCTTCTACTTCGCATTCATTTGAAGCTAAATCATTTGTTTCGCATGGATTTGAAGCTAAACCTTCTACATCGCATTGGTTTGAAGCTAAATCATGTGAATCGCATGGATTTGAAGCTAACTCGTTCGTTTCACATGAAGTTGTAGCTAAATGATATATATCACAAGTATTTGTAGCTAAACCATTTGTTTTGCATGGATTTGATGCTAAGCCTTCTACATCGCATTCATTTGAAGCTAAATCATTTGTTTCGCATGGATTTGAACCTAAGCCATGTCCTTCGAATTGATTTGAAGCTAAATCATGTGTTTCGTATGGATTTGAAGCTAAACCTTCTACATCGAATTGATTTGAAGCTAAATCGTGTGTCTCGCATGGAATTGAAGCTACCTCGTTTGTTCCTACAGTATTTAAAGCTATATCACTTATATCGCAAGTATTTGAAGCTAAAACATATGTGTCGCATGGATTTGAAGCTGAACCTACTACATCGCATTGATTTGAAGCTAAATCTTGTGTATCGCATGGATTTGAAGCTAAACCTTCTACATCGCATTGGTTTGAAGCTAAATCATGTGAATCGCATGGATTTGAAGCTAACTCGTTCGTTTCACATGCAGTTGTAGCTAAATGATATATATCACAAGTATTTGTAGCTAAACCATTTGTTTTGCATGGATTTGAAGCTAAGCCTTCTACTTCGCATTCATTTGAAGCTAAATCATTTGTTTCGCATGGATTTGAATCTAAGCCTTGTCCTTCGAATTGATTTGAAGCTAAATCATGTGTTTCGTATGGATTTGATGCTAAACCTTCTACATCGAATTGATTTGAAGCTAAATCATGTGTCTCGCATGGATTTGAAGCTACCTCGTTTGTTCCTATAGTATTTAAATCTATATCACTTATATCGCAAGTATTTGAAGCTAAAACATATGTGTCGCATGGATTTGAAGCTGAACCTACTACATCGCATTGATGTGAAGCTAAATCTTGTGTTTCGCATGGATTTGAAGCTAACTCGTTCGTTTCGCATGCAGTTGTAGCTTAATAATGTATATCACAAGTATTTGTAGCTAAACCATTTGTTTTGCATGGATTTGAAGCTAAGCCTTCTACTTCGCATTCATTTGAAGCTAAATCATTTGTTTCGCATGGATATGAAGCTAACTCGTTCGTTGCGCATGCAGTAAAATCTAAATAACGTATATCACCAGTATTTGTAGCTAAACCATTTGTTTTGCATGGATTTGAAGCTAAGCCTTCTACTTCGCATTCATTTGAAGCTAAATCATGTGTTTCGTATGGATTTGAATCTAAGCCTTGTCCTTCGAATTGATTTGAAGCTAAATCATGTGTCTCGCATGGAATTGAAGCTACCTCGTTTGTTCCTACAGTATTTAAAGCTATATCACTTATATCGCAAGTATTTGAAGCTAAAACATATGTGTCGCATGGATTTGAAGCTGAACCTACTACATCGCATTGATTTGAAGCTAAATCTTGTGTATCGCATGGATTTGAAGCTAAGTCGTTCGTTTCGCAAGCAGTTGTAGCTTAATAATGTATATCACAAGTATTTGTAGCTAAACCATTTGTTTTGCATGGATTTGAAGCTAAGCCTTCTACTTCGC
Organism: Megalopta genalis; assembly: GCF_051020955.1. NCBI lineage: Eukaryota > Metazoa > Arthropoda > Insecta > Hymenoptera > Halictidae > Megalopta > Megalopta genalis. The sequence goes on from NW_027477193.1 coordinate 39,870, forward strand.
ATTCATTTGAAGCTAAATCATGTGTTTCGTATGGATTTGAATCTAAGCCTTGTCCTTCGAATTGATTTGAAGCTAAATCATGTGTCTCGCATGGAATTGAAGCTACCTCGTTTGTTCCTACAGTATTTAAAGCTATATCACTTATATCGCAAGTATTTGAAGCTAAAACATATGTGTCGCATGGATTTGAAGCTGAACCTACTACATCGCATTGATTTGAAGCTAAATCTTGTGTATCGCATGGATTTGAAGCTAAACCTTCTACATCGCATTGGTTTGAAGCTAAATCATGTGAATCGCATGGATTTGAAGCTAACTCGATCGTTTCGCATGCAGTTGTAGCTAAATGATATATATCACAAGTATTTGTAGCTAAACCATTTGTTTTGCATGGATTGAAGCTAAGCCTTCCTCTTCGCATTCATTTGAAGCTAAATCATTTGTTTCGCATCAATTTGAATCTAAGCCTTGTCCTTCGAATTGATTTGAAGCTAAATCATGCGTCTCGCATGGAATTGAAGCTACCTCAATTGTTCCTACAGTATTTAAAGCTATATCACTTATATAGCAAGAATTTGAAGCTAAAACATATGTGTCGCATGGATTTGAAGCTGAACCTACTACATCGCATTGATTTGAAGCTAAATCTTGTGTATCGCATGGATTTGAAGCTAAGTCGTTCGTTTCGCATGCAGTTGTAGCTTAATAATGTATATCACAAGTATTTGTAGCTAAACCATTTGTTTTGCATGGATTTGAAGCTAAGCCTTCTACTTCGCATTCATTTGAAGCTAAATCATTTGTTTCGCATGGATTTGAAGCTAAACCTTCTACATCACATTGATTTGCAGCTAAATCATGTGTTTCGCATGGATTTGAAGCTAAGCCTTCTACTTCGCATTCATTTGAAGCTAAATCATTTGTTTCGCATGGATTTGAAGCTAAGCCTTCTACATCACATTGATTTGCAGCTAAATCATGTGTTTCGCATGGATTTGAAGCCAACTCGTTCGTTTCGCATGCAGTTGTAGCTTAATAATATATATCACAAGTATTTGTAGCTAAACCATTTGTTTTGCATGGATTTGAAGCTAAGCCTTCTACTTCGCATTCATTTGAAGCTAAATCATTTGTTTCGCATGGATTTGAATCTAAGCCTTGTCCTTCGAATTGATTTGAAGCTAAATCATGTGTTTCGTATGGATTTGATGCTAAACCTTCTACATCGAATTGATTTGAAGCTAAATCATGTGTCTCGCATGGATTTGAAGCTACCTCGTTTGTTCCTACAGTATTTAAATCTATATCACTTATATCGCAAGTATTTGAAGCTAAAACATATGTGTCGCATGGATTTGAAGCTGAACCTACTACATCGCATTGATTTGAAGCTAAATCTTGTTTATCGCATGGATTTGAAGCTAAACCTTCTACATCACATTGATTTGCAGCTAAATCATGTGAATCGCATGGATTTGAAGCTAACTCGTTCGTTTCGCATGCAGTTGTAGCTAAATGATATATATCACAAGTATTTGTAGCTAATCCATTTGTTTTGCATGGATTTGAAGCTAAGCCTTCTACTTCGCATTCATTTGAAGCTAAATCATTTGTTTCGCATGGATTTGAAGCTAAACCTTCTACATCGCATTGGTTTGAAGCTAAATCATGTGAATCGCATGGATTTGAAGCTAACTCGTTCGTTTCACATGCAGTTGTAGCTAAATGATATATATCACAAGTATTTGTAGCTAAACCATTTGTTTTGCATGGATTTGAAGCTAAGCCTTCTACATCGCATTCATTTGAAGCTAAATCATTTGTTTCGCATGGATTTGAACCTAAGCCATGTCCTTCGAATTGATTTGAAGCTAAATCATGTGTTTCGTATGGATTTGAAGCTAAACCTTCTACATCGAATTGATTTGAAGCTAAATCGTGTGTCTCGCATGGAATTGAAGCTACCTCGTTTGTTCCTACAGTATTTAAAGCTATATCACTTATATCGCAAGTATTTGAAGCTAAAACATATGTGTCGCATGGATTTGAAGCTGAACCTACTACATCGCATTGATTTGAAGCTAAATCTTGTGTATCGCATGGATTTGAAGCTAAACCTTCTACATCGCATTGGTTTGAAGCTAAATCATGTGAATCGCATGGATTTGAAGCTAACTCGTTCGTTTCACATGCAGTTGTAGCTAAATGATATATATCACAAGTATTTGTAGCTAAACCATTTGTATTGCATGGATTTGAAGCTAAGCCTTCTACTTCGCATTCATTTGAAGCTAAATCATTTGTTTCGCATGGATTTGAATCTAAGCCTTGTCCTTCGAATTGATTTGAAGCTAAATCATGTGTTTCGTATGGATTTGATGCTAAACCTTCTACATCGAATTGATTTGAAGCTAAATCATGTGTCTCGCATGGATTTGAAGCTACCTCGTTTGTTCCTATAGTATTTAAATCTATATCACTTATATCGCAAGTATTTGAAGCTAAAACATATGTGTCGCATGGATTTGAAGCTGAACCTACTACATCGCATTGATGTGAAGCTAAATCTTGTGTTTCGCATGGATTTGAAGCTAACTCGTTCGTTTCGCATGCAGTTGTAGCTTAATAATGTATATCACAAGTATTTGTAGCTAAACCATTTGTTTTGCATGGATTTGAAGCTAAGCCTTCTACTTCGCATTCATTTGAAGCTAAATCATTTGTTTCGCATGGATTTGAAGCTAACTCGTTCGTTGCGCATGCAGTAAAATCTAAATAACGTATATCACCAGTATTTGTAGCTAAACCATTTGTTTTGCATGGATTTGAAGCTAAGCCTTCTACTTCGCATTCATTTGAAGCTAAATCATGTGTTTCGTATGGATTTGAATCTAAGCCTTGTCCTTCGAATTGATTTGAAGCTAAATCATGTGTCTCGCATGGAATTGAAGCTACCTCGTTTGTTCCTACAGTATTTAAAGCTATATCACTTATATCGCAAGTATTTGAAGCTAAAACATATGTGTCGCATGGATTTGAAGCTGAACCTACTACATCGCATTGATTTGAAGCTAAATCTTGTGTATCGCATGGATTTGAAGCTAAGTCGTTCGTTTCGCATGCAGTTGTAGCTTAATAATGTATATCACAAGTATTTGTAGCTAAACCATTTGTTTTGCATGGATTTGAAGCTAAGCCTTCTACTTCGCATTCATTTGAAGCTGAATCATGTGTTTCGTATGGATTTGAATCTAAGCCTTGTCCTTCGAATTGATTTGAAGCTAAATCATGTGTCTCGCATGGAATTGAAGCTACCTCGTTTGTTCCTACAGTATTTAAAGCTATATCACTTATATCGCAAGTATTTGAAGCTAAAACATATGTGTCGCATGGATTTGAAGCTGAACCTACTACATCGCATTGATTTGAAGCTAAATCTTGTGTATCGCATGGATTTGAAGCTAAACCTTCTACATCGCATTGGTTTGAAGCTAAATCATGTGAATCGCATGGATTTGAAGCTAACTCGATCGTTTCGCATGCAGTTGTAGCTAAATGATATATATCACAAGTATTTGTAGCTAAACCATTTGTTTTGCATGGATTTGAAGCTAAGCCTTCTACATCGCATTCATTTGAAGCTAACTCATTTGTTTCGCATGGATTTGAATCTAAGCCATGTCCTTCGAATTGATTTGAAGCTAAATCATGTGTTTCGTATGGATTTGAAGCTAAACCTTCTACATCGAATTGATTTGAAGCTAAATCATGTGTCTCGCATGGATTTGAAGCTACCTCGTTTGTTCCTACAGTATTTAAAGCTATATCACATATATCGCAAGTATTTGAAGCTAAAACATATGTGTCGCATGGATTTGAAGCTAAGCCTTCTACATCACATTGATTTGCAGCTAAATCATGTGTTTCGCATGGATTTGAAGCTAACTCGTTCGTTTCGCATGCAGATGTAGCTTAATAATGTATATCACAAGTATTTGTAGCTAAACCATTTGTTTTGCATGGATTTGAAGCTAAGCCTTCTACTTCGCATTCATTTAAAGCTAAATCATTTGTTTCGCATGGATTTGAATCTCAGCCTTGTCCTTCGAAATGATTTGAAGCTAAATCATGTGTTTCGTATGGATTTGAAGCCAAACCTTCTACATAGAATTAATTTGAAGCTAAATCATGTGTCTCGCATGGAATTGGAGCTACCTCGTTTGTTCCTACAGTATTTAAAGCTATATCACTTATATCGCAAGTATTTGAAGCTAAAACATATGTGTCGCATGGATTTGAAGCTGAACCTACTACATCGCATTGATTTGAAGCTAAATATTGTGTATCGCATGGATTTAAAGCTAAACCTTCTACATCGCATTGGTTTGAAGCTAAATCATGTGAATCGCATGGATTTGAAGCTAACTCGTTCGTTTCACATGCAGTTGTAGCTAAATGATATATATCACAAGTATTTGTAGCTAATCCATTTGTTTTGCATGGATTTGAAGCTAAGCCTTCTACTTCGCATTCATTTGAAGCTAAATCATTTGTTTCGCATGGATTTGAATCTAAGCCTTCTACATCACATTGATTTGCAGCTAAATCATGTGTTTCGCATGGATTTGAAGCCAACTCGTTCGTTTCGCATGCAGTTGTAGCTTAATAATATATATCACAAGTATTTGTAGCTAAACCATTTGTTTTGCATGGATTTGAAGCTAAGCCTTCTACTTCGCATTCATTTGAAGCTAAATCATTTGTTTCGCATGGATTTGAATCTCAGCCTTGTCCTTCGAATTGATTTGAAGCTAAATCATGTGTTTCGTATGGATTTGAAGCCAAACCTTCTACATAGAATTAATTTGAAGCTAAATCATGTGTCTCGCATGGAATTGAAGCTACCTCGTTTGTTCCTACAGTATTTAAAGCTATATCACTTATATCGCAAGTATTTGAAGCTAAAACATATGTGTCGCATGGATTTGAAGCTGAACCTACTACATCGCATTGATTTGAAGCTAAATATTGTGTATCGCATGGATTTAAAGCTAAACCTTCTACATCGCATTGGTTTGAAGCTAAATCATGTGAATCGCATGGATTTGAAGCTAACTCGTTCGTTTCACATGCAGTTGTAGCTAAATGATATATATCACAAGTATTTGTAGATAATCCATTTGTTTTGCATGGATTTGAAGCTAAGCCTTCTACTTCGCATTCATTTGAAGCTAAATCATTTGTTTCGCATGGATTTGAATCTAAGCCTTCTACATCACATTGATTTGCAGCTAAATCATGTGTTTCGCATGGATTTGAAGCCAACTCGTTCGTTTCGCATGCAGTTGTAGCTTAATAATATATATCACAAGTATTTGTAGCTAATCCATTTGTTTTGCATGGATTTGAAGCTAAGCCTTCTACTTCGCATTCATTTGAAGCTAAATCATTTGTTTCGCATGGATTTGAATCTAAGCCTTCTACATCACATTGATTTGCAGCTAAATCATGTGTTTCGCATGGATTTGAAGCTAACTTGTTCGTTTCGCATGCAGTTGTAGCTTAATAATATATATCACATGTATTTGTAGCTAAACCATTTGTTTTGCATGGATTTGAAGCTAAGCCTTCTACTTCGCATTCATTTGAAGCTAAATCATGTGTCTCGCATGGAATTGAAGCTACCTCGTTTGTTCCTACAGTATTTAAATCTATATCACTTATATCGCAAGTATTTGAAGCTAAAACATATGTGTCGCATGGATTTGAAGCTGAACCTACTACATCGCATTGATTTGAAGCTAAATCTTGTGTATCGTATGGATTTGAAGCTAAACCTTCTACATCGCATTGGTTTGAAGCTAAATCATGTGAATCGCATGGATTTGAATCTAACTCGTTCGTTTCGCATGCAGTTGTAGCTTAATAATGTATATCACAAGTATTTGTAGCTAAACCATTTGTTTTGCATGGATTTGAAGCTAAGCCTTGTACTTCGCATTCATTTGAAGCTAAATCATTTGTTTCGCATGGATTTGAATCTAAGCCTTGTCCTTCGAATTGATTTGAAGCTAAATCATGTGTTTCGTATGGATTTGAAGCCAAACCTTCTACATAGAATTAATTTGAAGCTAAATCGTGTGTCTCGCATGGAATTGAAGCTACCTCGTTTGTTCCTACAGTATTTAAAGCTATATCACTTATATCGCAAGTATTTGAAGCTAAAACATATGTGTCGCATGGATTTGAAGCTGAACCTACTACATCGCATTGATTTGAAGCTAAATATTGTGTATCACCATGGATTTAAAGCTAAACCTTCTACATCGCATTGGTTTGAAGCTAAATCATGTGAATCGCATGGATTTGAAGCTAACTCGTTCGTTTCACATGCAGTTGTAGCTAAATGATATATATCACAAGTATTTGTAGCTAATCCATTTGTTTTGCATGGATTTGAAGCTAAGCCTTCTACTTCGCATTCATTTGAAGCTAAATCATGTGTCTCGCATGGAATTGAAGCTACCTCGTTTGTTCTTACAGTATTTAAAGCTATATCACTTATATCGCAAGTATTTCAAGCTAAAACATATGTGTCGCATGGATTTGAAGCTAAACCTTCTACATCGCATTGGTTTGAAGCTAAATCATGTGAATCGCATGGATTTGAAGCTAACTCGTTCGTTTCGCATGCAGTTGTAGCTTAATAATGTATATCACAAGTATTTGTAGCTAAACCATTTGTTTTGCATGGATTTGAAGCTAAGCCTTCTACATCGCATTCATTTGAAGCTAAATCATTTGTTTCGCATGGATTTGAAGCTAAGCCTTCTACATCACATTGATTTGCAGCTAAATCATGTGTTTCGCATGGATTTGAAGCTAACTTGTTCGTTTCGCATGCAGTTGTAGCTTAATAATATATATCACAAGTATTTGTAGCTAAACCATTTGTTTTGCATGGATTTGAAGCTAAGCCTTCTACTTCGCATTCATTTGAAGCTAAATCATGTGTCTCGCATGGAATTGAAGCTACCTCGTTTGTTCTTACAGTATTTAAAGCTATATCACTTATATCGCAAGTATTTGAAGCTAAAACATATGTGTCGCATGGATTTGAAGCTGAACCTACTACATCGCATTGATTTGAAGCTAAATCTTGTGTATCGCATGGATTTGAAGCTAAACCTTCTACATCACATTGATTTGCAGCTAAATCATGTGAATCGCATGGATTTGAAGCTAACTCGTTCGTTTCGCATGCAGTTGTAGCTAAATGATATATATCACAAGTATTTGTAGCTAATCCATTTGTTTTGCATGGATTTGAAGCTAAGCCTTCTACTTCGCATTCATTTGAAGCTAAATCATTTGTTTCGCATGGATTTGAAGCTAAACCTTCTACATCGAATTGATTTGAAGCTAAATCATGTGTCTCGCATGGAATTGAAGCTACCTCGTTTGTTCCTACAGTATTTAAATCTATATCACTTATATCGCAAGTATTTGAAGCTAAAACATATGTGTCGCATGGATTTGAAGCTGAACCTACTACATCGCATTGATTTGAAGCTAAATCTTGTGTATCGTATGGATTTGAAGCTAAACCTTCTACATCGCATTGGTTTGAAGCTAAATCATGTGAATCGCATGGATTTGAAGCTAACTCGTTCGTTTCGCATGCAGTTGTAGCTTAATAATGTATATCACAAGTATTTGTAGCTAAACCATTTGTTTTGCATGGATTTGAAGCTAAGCCTTGTACTTCGCATTCATTTGAAGCTAAATCATTTGTTTCGCATGGATTTGAAGCTAAACCTTCTACATCGAATTGATTTGAAGCTAAATCATGTGTCTCGCATGGAATTGAAGCTACCTCGTTTGTTCCTACAGTATTTAAATCTATATCACTTATATCGCAAGTATTTGAAGCTAAAACATATGTGTCGCATGGATTTGAAGCTGAACCTACTACATCGCATTGATTTGAAGCTAAATCTTGTGTATCGTATGGATTTGAAGCTAAACCTTCTACATCGCATTGGTTTGAAGCTAAATCATGTGAATCGCATGGATTTGAAGCTAACTCGTTCGTTTCGCATGCAGTTGTAGCTTAATAATGTATATCACAAGTATTTGTAGCTAAACCATTTGTTTTGCATGGATTTGAAGCTAAGCCTTGTACTTCGCATTCATTTGAAGCTAAATCATTTGTTTCGCATGGATTTGAATCTAAGCCTTGTCCTTCGAATTGATTTGAAGCTAAATCATGTGTTTCGTATGGATTTGATGCTAAACCTTCTACATCGAATTGATTTGAAGCTGAATCATGTGTCTCGCATGGATTTGAAGCTACCTCGTTTGTTCCTACAGTATTTAAATCTATATCACTTATATCGCAAGTATTTGAATCTAAAACATATGTGTCGCATGGATTTGAAGCTGAACCTACTACATCGCATTGATGTGAAGCTAAATCTTGTGTATCGCATGGATTTGAAGCTAAACCTTCTACATCGCATTGGTTTGAAGCTAAATCATGTGAATCGCATGGATTTGAAGCTAACTCGTTCGTTTCGCATGCAGTTGTAGCTTAATAATGTATATCACAAGTATTTGTAGCTAAACCATTTGTTTTGCATGGATTTGAAGCTAAGCCTTCTACATCGCATTCATTTGAAGCTAAATCATTTGTTTCGCATGGATTTGAAGCTAAGCCTTCTACATCACATTGATTTGCAGCTAAATCATGTGTTTCGCATGGATTTGAAGCTAACTTGTTCGTTTCGCATGCAGTTGTAGCTTAATAATATATATCACAAGTATTTGTAGCTAAACCATTTGTTTTGCATGGATTTGAAGCTAAGCCTTCTACTTCGCATTCATTTGAAGCTAAATCATGTGTCTCGCATGGAATTGAAGCTACCTCGTTTGTTCTTACAGTATTTAAAGCTATATCACTTATATCGCAAGTATTTGAAGCTAAAACATATGTGTCGCATGGATTTGAAGCTGAACCTACTACATCGCATTGATTTGAAGCTAAATCTTGTGTATCGCATGGATTTGAAGCTAAACCTTCTACATCACATTGATTTGCAGCTAAATCATGTGAATCGCATGGATTTGAAGCTAACTCGTTCGTTTCGCATGCAGTTGTAGCTAAATGATATATATCACAAGTATTTGTAGCTAATCCATTTGTTTTGCATGGATTTGAAGCTAAGCCTTCTACTTCGCATTCATTTGAAGCTAAATCATTTGTTTCGCATGGATTTGAAGCTAAGCCTTCTACATCACATTGATTTGCAGCTAAATCATGTGTTTCGCATGGATTTGAAGCTAACTTGTTCGTTTCGCATGCAGTTGTAGCTTAATAATATATATCACAAGTATTTGTAGCTAAACCATTTGTTTTGCATGGATTTGAAGCTAAGCCTTCTACTTCGCATTCATTTGAAGCTAAATCATGTGTCTCGCATGGAATTGAAGCTACCTCGTTTGTTCTTACAGTATTTAAAGCTATATCACTTATATCGCAAGTATTTGAAGCTAAAACATATGTGTCGCATGGATTTGAAGCTAAACCTTCTACATCGCATTGGTTTGAAGCTAAATCATGTGAATCGCATGGATTTGAAGCTAACTCGTTCGTTTCGCATGCAGTTGTAGCTTAATAATGTATATCACAAGTATTTGTAGCTAAACCATTTGTTTTGCATGGATTTGAAGCTAAGCCTTCTACATCGCATTCATTTGAAGCTAAATCATTTGTTTCGCATGGATTTGAAGCTAAGCCTTCTACATCACATTGATTTGCAGCTAAATCATGTGTTTCGCATGGATTTGAAGCTAACTTGTTCGTTTCGCATGCAGTTGTAGCTTAATAATATATATCACAAGTATTTGTAGTTAAACCATTTGTTTTGCATGGATTTGAAGCTAAGCCTTCTACTTCGCATTCATTTGAAGCTAAATCATGTGTCTCGCATGGAATTGAAGCTACCTCGTTTGTTCTTACAGTATTTAAAGCTATATCACTTATATCGCAAGTATTTGAAGCTAAAACATATGTGTCGCATGGATTTGAAGCTGAACCTACTACATCGCATTGATTTGAAGCTAAATCTTGTGTATCGCATGGATTTGAAGCTAAACCTTCTACATCACATTGATTTGCAGCTAAATCATGTGAATCGCATGGATTTGAAGCTAACTCGTTTGTTTCGCATGCAGTTGTAGCTAAATGATATATATCACAAGTATTTGTAGCTAATCCATTTGTTTTGCATGGATTTGAAGCTAAGCCTTCTACTTCGCATTCATTTGAAGCTAAATCATTTGTTTCGCATGGATTTGAAGCTAAACCTTCTACATCGAATTGATTTGAAGCTAAATCATGTGTCTCGCATGGATTTGAAGCTACCTCGTTTGTTCCTACAGTATTTAAATCTATATCACTTATATCGCAAGTATTTGAAGCTAAAACATATGTGTCGCATGGATTTGAAGCTGAACCTACTACATCGCATTGATTTGAAGCTAAATCTTGTGTATCGTATGGATTTGAAGCTAAACCTTCTACATCGCATTGGTTTGAAGCTAAATCATGTGAATCGCATGGATTTGAAGCTAACTCGTTCGTTTCGCATGCAGTTGTAGCTTAATAATGTATATCACAAGTATTTGTAGCTAAACCATTTGTTTTGCATGGATTTGAAGCTAAGCCTTGTACTTCGCATTCATTTGAAGCTAAATCATTTGTTTCGCATGGATTTGAATCTAAGCCTTGTCCTTCGAATTGATTTGAAGCTAAATCATGTGTTTCGTATGGATTTGATGCTAAACCTTCTACATCGAATTGATTTGAAGCTGAATCATGTGTCTCGCATGGATTTGAAGCTACCTCGTTTGTTCCTACAGTATTTAAATCTATATCACTTATATCGCAAGTATTTGAATCTAAAACATATGTGTCGCATGGATTTGAAGCTGAACCTACTACATCGCATTGATGTGAAGCTAAATCTTGTGTATCGCATGGATTTGAAGCTAAACCTTCTACATCGCATTGGTTTGAAGCTAAATCATGTGAATCGCATGGATTTGAAGCTAACTCGTTCGTTTCGCATGCAGTTGTAGCTTAATAATGTTTATCACAAGTATTTGTAGCTAAACCATTTGTTTTGCATGGATTTGAAGCTAAGCCTTCTACATCGCATTCATTTGAAGCTAAATCATTTGTTTCGCATGGATTTGAACCTAAGCCATGTCCTTCGAATTGATTTGAAGCTAAATCATGTGTTTCGTATGGATTTGAAGCTAAACCTTCTACATCGAATTGATTTGAAGCTAAATCGTGTGTCTCGCATGGAATTGAAGCTACCTCGTTTGTTCCTACAGTATTTAAAGCTATATCACTTATATCGCAAGTATTTGAAGCTAAAACATATGTGACGCATGGATTTGAAGCTGAACCTACTACATCGCATTGATGTGAAGCTAAATCTTGTGTTTCGCATGGATTTGAAGCTAACTCGTTCGTTTCGCATGCAGTTGTAGCTTAATAACGTATATCACAAGTATTTGTAGCTAAACCATTTGTTTTGCATGGATTTGAAGCTAAGCCTTCTACTTCGCATTCATTTGAAGCTAAATCATGTGTTTCGTATGGATTTGAATCTAAGCCTTGTCCTTCGAATTGATTTGAAGCTAAATCATGTGTCTCGCATGGAATTGAAGCTACCTCGTTTGTTCCTACAGTATTTAAAGCTATATCACTTATATCGCAAGTATTTGAAGCTAAAACATATGTGTCGCATGGATTTGAAGCTGAACCTACTACATCGCATTGATTTGAAGCTAAATCTTGTGTATCGCATGGATTTGAAGCTAAGTCGTTCGTTTCGCATGCAGTTGTAGCTTAATAATGTATATCACAAGTATTTGTAGCTAAACCATTTGTTTTGCATGGATTTGAAGCTAAGCCTTCTACTTCGCATTCATTTGAAGCTAAATCATGTATTTCGTATGGATTTGAATCTAAGCCTTGTCCTTCGAATTGATTTGAAGCTAAATCATGTGTCTCGCATGGAATTGAAGCTACCTCGTTTGTTCCTACAGTATTTAAAGCTATATCACTTATATCGCAAGTATTTGAAGCTAAAACATATGTGTCGCATGGATTTGAAGCTGAACCTACTACATCGCATTGATTTGAAGCTAAATCTTGTGTATCGCATGGATTTGAAGCTAAACCTTCTACATCGCATTGGTTTGAAGCTAAATCATGTGAATCGCATGGATTTGAAGCTAACTCGATCGTTTCGCATGCAGTTGTAGCTAAATGATATATATCACAAGTATTTGTAGCTAAACCATTTGTTTTGCATGGATTGAAGCTAAGCCTTCCTCTTCGCATTCATTTGAAGCTAAATCATTTGTTTCGCATCAATTTGAATCTAAGCCTTGTCCTTCGAATTGATTTGAAGCTAAATCATGCGTCTCGCATGGAATTGAAGCTACCTCAATTGTTCCTACAGTATTTAAAGCTATATCACTTATATAGCAAGTATTTGAAGCTAAAACATATGTGTCGCATGGATTTGAAGCTGAACCTACTACATCGCATTGATTTGAAGCTAAATCTTGTGTATCGTATGGATTTGAAGCTAAACCTTCTACATCGCATTGGTTTGAAGCTAAATCATGTGAATCGCATGGATTTGAAGCTAACTCGTTCGTTTCGCATGCAGTTGTAGCTTAATAATGTATATCACAAGTATTTGTAGCTAAACCATTTGTTTTGCATGGATTTGAAGCTAAGCCTTCTACTTCGCATTCATTTGAAGCTAAATCATTTGTTTCGCATGGATTTGAAGCTAAACCTTCTACATCACATTGATTTGCAGCTAAATCATGTGTTTCGCATGGATTTGAAGCTAACTCGTTCGTTTCGCATGCAGTTGTAGCTTAATAATGTATATCACAAGTATTTGTAGCTAAACCATTTGTTTTGCATGGATTTGAAGCTAAGCCTTCTACTTCGCATTCATTTGAAGCTAAATCATTTGTTTCGCATGGATTTGAAGCTAAGCCTTCTACATCACATTGATTTGCAGCGAAATCATGTGTTTCGCATGGATTTGAAGCTAACTCGTTCGTTTCGCATGCAGTTGTAGCTTAATAATGTATATCACAAGTATTTGTAGCTAAATCATTTGTTTTGCATGGATTTGAAGCTAAGCCTTCTACTTCGCATTCATTTGAAGCTAAATCATTTGTTTCGCATGGATTTGAATCTAAGCCTTGTCCTTCGAATTGATTTGAAGCTAAATCATGTGTTTCGTATGGATTTGATGCTAAACCTTCTACATCGAATTGATTTGAAGCTAAATCATGTGTCTCGCATGGATTTGAAGCTACCTCGTTTGTTCCTACAGTATTTAAATCTATATCAGTTATATCGCAAGTATTTGAAACTAAAACATATGTGTCGCATGGATTTGAAGCTGAACCTACTACATCGCATTGATTTGAAGCTAAATCTTGTGTATCGCATGGATTTGAAGCTAAACCTTCTACATCGCATTGGTTTGAATCTAAATCATGTGAATTGCATGGATTTGAAGCTAACTCGTTCGTTTCGCATGCAGTTGTAGCTTAATAATGTATATCACAAGTATTTGTAGCTAAACCATTTGTTTTGCATGGATTTGAAGCTAAGCCTTCTACTTCGCATTCATTTGAAGCTAAATCATGTATTTCGTATGGATTTGAATCTAAGCCTTGTCCTTCGAATTGATTTGAAGCTAAATCATGTGTCTCGCATGGAATTGAAGCTACCTCGTTTGTTCCTACAGTATTTAAAGCTATATCACTTATATCGCAAGTATTTGAAGCTAAAACATATGTGTCGCATGGATTTGAAGCTGAACCTACTACATCGCATTGATTTGAAGCTAAATCTTGTGTATCGCATGGATTTGAAGCTAAACCTTCTACATCGCATTGGTTTGAAGCTAAATCATGTGAATCGCATGGATTTGAAGCTAACTCGATCGTTTCGCATGCAGTTGTAGCTAAATGATATATATCACAAGTATTTGTAGCTAAACCATTTGTTTTGCATTGATTGAAGCTAAGCCTTCCTCTTCGCATTCATTTGAAGCTAAATCATTTGTTTCGCATCAATTTGAATCTAAGCCTTGTCCTTCGAATTGATTTGAAGCTAAATCATGCGTCTCGCATGGATTTGAAGCTAACTCGTTCGTTTCGCATGCAGTTGTAGCTTAATAATGTATATCACAAGTATTTGTAGCTAAACCATTTGTTTTGCATGGATTTGAAGCTAAGCCTTCTACTTCGCATTCATTTGAAGCTAAATCATTTGTTTCGCATGGATTTGAAGCTAAGCCTTCTACATCACATTGATTTGCAGCGAAATCATGTGTTTCGCATGGATTTGAAGCTAACTCGTTCGTTTCGCATGCAGTTGTAGCTTAATAATGTATATCACAAGTATTTGTAGCTAAATCATTTGTTTTGCATGGATTTGAAGCTAAGCCTTCTACTTCGCATTCATTTGAAGCTAAATCATTTGTTTCGCATGGATTTGAATCTAAGCCTTGTCCTTCGAATTGATTTGAAGCTAAATCATGTGTTTCGTATGGATTTGATGCTAAACCTTCTACATCGAATTGATTTGAAGCTAAATCATGTGTCTCGCATGGATTTGAAGCTACCTCGTTTGTTCCTACAGTATTTAAATCTATATCACTTATATCGCAAGTATTTGAAGCTAAAACATATGTGTCGCATGGATTTGAAGCTGAACCTACTACATCGCATTGATTTGAAGCTAAATCTTGTGTATCGCATGGATTTGAAGCTAAACCTTCTACATCGCATTGGTTTGAAGCTAAATCATGTGAATCGCATGGATTTGAAGCTAACTCGTTCGTTTCGCATGCAGTTGTAGCTTAATAATGTATATCACAAGTATTTGTAGCTAAATCATTTGTTTTGCATGGATTTGAAGCTAAGCCTTCTACTTCGCATTCATTTGAAGCTAAATCATTTGTTTCGCATGGATTTGAATCTAAGCCTTGTCCTTCGAATTGATTTGAAGCTAAATCATGTGTTTCGTATGGATTTGATGCTAAACCTTCTACATCGAATTGATTTGAAGCTAAATCATGTGTCTCGCATGGATTTGAAGCTACCTCGTTTGTTCCTACAGTATTTAAATCTATATCACTTATATCGCAAGTATTTGAAGCTAAAACATATGTGTCGCATGGATTTGAAGCTAAACCTTCTACATCGCATTGGTTTGAATCTAAATCATGTGAATTGCATGGATTTGAAGCTAACTCGTTCGTTTCGCATGCAGTTGTAGCTTAATAATGTATATCACAAGTATTTGTAGCTAAACCATTTGTTTTGCATGGATTTGAAGCTAAGCCTTCTACTTCGCATTCATTTGAAGCTAAATCATGTATTTCGTATGGATTTGAATCTAAGCCTTGTCCTTCGAATTGATTTGAAGCTAAATCATGTGTCTCGCATGGAATTGAAGCTACCTCGTTTGTTCCTACAGTATTTAAAGCTATATCACTTATATCGCAAGTATTTGAAGCTAAAACATATGTGTCGCATGGATTTGAAGCTGAACCTACTACATCGCATTGATTTGAAGCTAAATCTTGTGTATCGCATGGATTTGAAGCTAAACCTTCTACATCGCATTGGTTTGAAGCTAAATCATGTGAATCGCATGGATTTGAAGCTAACTCGATCGTTTCGCATGCAGTTGTAGCTAAATGATATATATCACAAGTATTTGTAGCTAAACCATTTGTTTTGCATTGATTGAAGCTAAGCCTTCCTCTTCGCATTCATTTGAAGCTAAATTATTTGTTTCGCATCAATTTGAATCTAAGCCTTGTCCTTCGAATTGATTTGAAGCTAAATCATGCGTCTCGCATGGATTTGAAGCTAACTCGTTCGTTTCGCATGCAGTTGTAGCTTAATAATGTATATCACAAGTATTTGTAGCTAAACCATTTGTTTTGCATGGATTTGAAGCTAAGCCTTCTACTTCGCATTCATTTGAAGCTAAATCATTTGTTTCGCATGGATTTGAAGCTAAGCCTTCTACATCACATTGATTTGCAGCGAAATCATGTGTTTCGCATGGATTTGAAGCTAACTCGTTCGTTTCGCATGGAGTTGTAGCTTAATAATGTATATCACAAGTATTTGTAGCTAAATCATTTGTTTTGCATGGATTTGAAGCTAAGCCTTCTACTTCGCATTCATTTGAAGCTAAATCATTTGTTTCGCATGGATTTGAATCTAAGCCTTGTCCTTCGAATTGATTTGAAGCTAAATCATGTGTTTCGTATGGATTTGATGCTAAACCTTCTACATCGAATTGATTTGAAGCTAAATCATGTGTCTCGCATGGATTTGAAGCTACCTCGTTTGTTCCTACAGTATTTAAATCTATATCAGTTATATCGCAAGTATTTGAAACTAAAACATATGTGTCGCATGGATTTGAAGCTGAACCTACTACATCGCATTGATTTGAAGCTAAATCTTGTGTATCGCATGGATTTGAAGCTAAACCTTCTACATCGCATTGGTTTGAATCTAAATCATGTGAATTGCATGGATTTGAAGCTAACTCGTTCGTTTCGCATGCAGTTGTAGCTTAATAATGTATATCACAAGTATTTGTAGCTAAATCATTTGTTTTGCATGGATTTGAAGCTAAGCCTTCTACTTCGCATTCATTTGAAGCTAAATCATTTGTTTCGCATGGATTTGAATCTAAGCCTTGTCCTTCGAATTGATTTGAAGCTAAATCATGTGTTTCGTATGGATTTGATGCTAAACCTTCTACATCGAATTGATTTGAAGCTAAATCATGTGTCTCGCATGGATTTGAAGCTACCTCGTTTGTTCCTACAGTATTTAAATCTATATCACTTATATCGCAAGTATTTGAAGCTAAAACATATGTGTCGCATGGATTTGAAGCTGAACCTACTACATCGCATTGATTTGAAGCTAAATCTTGTGTATCGCATGGATTTGAAGCTAAACCTTCTACATCGCATTGGTTTGAAGCTAAATCATGTGAATCGCATGGATTTGAAGCTAACTCGTTCGTTTCGCATGCAGTTGTAGCTTAATAATGTATATCACAAGTATTTGTAGCTAAACCATTTGTTTTGCATGGATTTGAAGCTAAGCCTTCTACTTCGCATTCATTTGAAGCTAAATCATTTGTTTCGCATGGATTTGAATCTAAGCCTTGTCCTTCGAATTGATTTGAAGCTAAATCATGTGTTTCGTATGGATTTGATGCTAAACCTTCTACATCGAATTGATTTGAAGCTAAATCATGTGTCTCGCATGGATTTGAAGCTACCTCGTTTGTTCCTACAGTATTTAAATCTATATCACTTATATCGCAAGTATTTGAAGCTAAAACATATGTGTCGCATGGATTTGAAGCTGAACCTACTACATCGCATTGATTTGAAGCTAAATCTTGTGTATCGCATGGATTTGAAGCTAAACCTTCTACATCACATTGATTTGCAGCTAAATCATGTGTTTCGCATGGATTTGAAGCTAACTCGTTCGTTTCGCATGCAGGTGTAGCTTAATAATGTATATCACAAGTATTTGCAGCTAAACCATTTGTTTTGCATGGATTGAAGCTAAGCCTTCTACTTCGCATCCATTTGAAGCTAAATCATGTGTCTCGCATGGAATTGAAGCTACCTCGTTTGTTCCTACAGTATTTAAAGCTATATCACTTATATCGCAAGTATTTGAAGCTAAAACATATGTGTCGCATGGATTTGAAGCTGAACCTACTACATCGCATTGATTTGCAGCTAATGCATGTGTTTCGCATGGATTTGAAGCTAACTCGTTCGTTTTGCATGCAGTTGTATCTTAATAATGTATATCACAAGTATTTGTAGCTAAACCATTTGTTTTGCATGGATTTGAAGCTAAGTCTTCTACTTCGCATTCATTTGAAGCTAAATCATTTGTTTCGCATGGATTTGAAGCTAAGCCTTCTACATCACATTGATTTGCAGCGAAATCATGTGTTTCGCATGGATTTAAGCTAACTCGTTCATTTCGCATGCAGTTGTAGCTTAATAATGTATATCACAAGTATTTGCAGCTAAACCATTTGTTTTGCATGGATTTGAAGCTAAGCCGTCTACTTCGCATTCATTTGAAGCTAAATCATTTGTTTCGCATGGATTTGAAGCTAAGCCTTCTACATCACATTGATTTGCAGCTAAATCATGTGTTTCGCATGGATTTGAAGCTAACTCGTTCGTTCCGCATGCAGGTGTAGCTTAATAATGTATATCACAAGTATTTGCAGCTAAACCATTTGTTTTGCATGGATTTGAAGCTAAGCCTTCTACTTCGCATTCATTTGAAGCTAAATCATTTGTTTCGCATGGATTTGAAGCTAAACCTTCTTCATTGCATTGATTTGCAGCTAAATCATGTGTTTCGCATGGATTTGAAGCTAACTCGTTCGTTTTGCATGCAGTTGTATCTTAATAATGTATATCACAAGTATTTGTAGCTAAACCATTTGTTTTGCATGGATTTGAAGCTAAGCCTTCTACTTCGCATTCATTTGAAGCTAAATCATTTGTTTCGCATGGATTTGAAGCTAAGCCTTCTACATCACATTGATTTGCAGCGAAATCATGTGTTTCGCATGGATTTGAAGCTAACTCGTTCGTTTCGCATGCAGTTGTAGCTTAATAATGTATATCACAAGTATTTGTAGCTAAATCATTTGTTTTGCATGGATTTGAAGCTAAGCCTTCTACTTCGCATTCATTTGAAGCTAAATCATTTGTTTCGCATGGATTTGAATCTAAGCCTTGTCCTTCGAATTGATTTGAAGCTAAATCATTTGTTTCGTATGGATTTGATGCTAAACCTTCTACATCGAATTGATTTGAAGCTAAATCATGTGTCTCGCATGGATTTGAAGCTACCTCGTTTGTTCCTACAGTATTTAAATCTATATCACTTATATCGCAAGTATTTGAAGCTAAAACATATGTGTCGCATGGATTTGAAGCTGAACCTACTACATCGCATTGATTTGAAGCTAAATCTTGTGTATCGCATGGATTTGAAGCTAAACCTTCTACATCGCATTCGTTTGAAGCTAAATCATGTGAATCGCATGGATTTGAAGCTAACTCGTTCGTTTCGCATGCAGTTGTAGCTTAATAATGTATATCACTAGTATTTGTAGCTAAACCATTTGTTTTGCATGGATTTGAAGCTAAGCCTTCTACTTCGCATTCATTTGAAGCTAAATCATTTGTTTCGCATGGATTTGAAGCTAAGCCTTCTACATCACATTGATTTGCAGCTAAATCATGTGTTTCGCATGGATTTGAAGCTAACTCGTTCGTTTCGCATGCAGTTGTAGCTTAATAATGTATATCACAAGTATTTGTAGCTAAACCATTTGTTTTGCATGGATTTGAAGCTAAGCCTTCTACTTCGCATTCATTTGAAGCTAAATCATGTGTCTCGCATGGAATTGAAGCTACCTCGTTTGTTCCTACAGTATTTAAAGCTATATCACTTATATCGCAAGTATTTGAAGCTAAAACATATGTGTCGCATGGATTTGAAGCTGAACCTACTACATCGCATTGATTTGAAGCTAAATCTTGTGTATCGCATGGATTTGAAGCTAAACCTTCTACATCACATTGATTTGCAGCTAAATCATGTGTTTCGCATGGATTTGAAGCTAACTCGTTCGTTTCGCATGCAGGTGTAGCTTAATAATGTATATCACAAGTATTTGCAGCTAAACCATTTGTTTTGCATGGATTGAAGCTAAGCCTTCTACTTCGCATCCATTTGAAGCTAAATCATGTGTCTCGCATGGAATTGAAGCTACCTCGTTTGTTCCTACAGTATTTAAAGCTATATCACTTATATCGCAAGTATTTGAAGCTAAAACATATGTGTCGCATGGATTTGAAGCTGAACCTACTACATCGCATTGATTTGCAGCTAAATCATGTGTTTCGCATGGATTTGAAGCTAACTCGTTCGTTTTGCATGCAGTTGTATCTTAATAATGTATATCACAAGTATTTGTAGCTAAACCATTTGTTTTGCATGGATTTGAAGCTAAGCCTTCTACTTCGCATTCATTTGAAGCTAAATCATTTGTTTCGCATGGATTTGAAGCTAAGCCTTCTACATCACATTGATTTGCAGCGAAATCATGTGTTTCGCATGGATTTAAGCTAACTCGTTCGTTTCGCATGCAGTTGTAGCTTAATAATGTATATCACAAGTATTTGCAGCTAAACCATTTGTTTTGCATGGATTTGAAGCTAAGCCGTCTACTTCGCATTCATTTGAAGCTAAATCATTTGTTTCGCATGGATTTGAAGCTAAGCCTTCTACATCACATTGATTTGCAGCTAAATCATGTGTTTCGCATGGATTTGAAGCTAACTCGTTCGTTTCGCATGCAGGTGTAGCTTAATAATGTATATCACAAGTATTTGCAGCTAAACCATTTGTTTTGCATGGATTTGAAGCTAAGCCTTCTACTTCGCATTCATTTGAAGCTAAATCATTTGTTTCGCATGGATTTGAAGCTAAACCTTCTTCATTGCATTGATTTGCAGCTAAATCATGTGTTTCGCATGGATTTGAAGCTAACTCGTTCGTTTTGCATGCAGTTGTATCTTAATAGTGTATATCACAAGTATTTGTAGCTAAACCATTTGTTTTGCATGGATTTGAAGCTAAGCCTTCTACTTCGCATTCATTTGAAGCTAAATCATTTGTTTCGCATGGATTTGAAGCTAAGCCTTCTACATCACATTGATTTGCAGCGAAATCATGTGTTTCGCATGGATTTGAAGCTAACTCGTTCGTTTCGCATGCAGTTGTAGCTTAATAATGTATATCACAAGTATTTGTAGCTAAATCATTTGTTTTGCATGGATTTGAAGCTAAGCCTTCTACTTCGCATTCATTTGAAGCTAAATCATTTGTTTCGCATGGATTTGAATCTAAGCCTTGTCCTTCGAATTGATTTGAAGCTAAATCATGTGTTTCGTATGGATTTGATGCTAAACCTTCTACATCGAATTGATTTGAAGCTAAATCATGTGTCTCGCATGGATTTGAAGCTACCTCGTTTGTTCCTACAGTATTTAAATCTATATCACTTATATCGCAAGTATTTGAAGCTAAAACATATGTGTCGCATGGATTTGAAGCTGAACCTACTACATCGCATTGATTTGAAGCTAAATCTTGTGTATCGCATGGATTTGAAGCTAAACCTTCTACATCGCATTGGTTTGAAGCTAAATCATGTGAATCGCATGGATTTGAAGCTAACTCGTTCGTTTCGCATGCAGTTGTAGCTTAATAATGTATATCACAAGTATTTGTAGCTAAACCATTTGTTTTGCATGGATTTGAAGCTAAGCCTTCTACTTCGCATTCATTTGAAGCTAAATCATTTGTTTCGCATGGATTTGAAGCTAAGCCTTCTACATCACATTGATTTGCAGCTAAATCATGTGTTTCGCATGGATTTGAAGCTAACTCGTTCGTTTCGCATGCAGTTGTAGCTTAATAATGTATATCACAAGTATTTGTAGCTAAACCATTTGTTTTGCATGGATTTGAAGCTAAGCCTTCTACTTCGCATTCATTTGAAGCTAAATCATGTGTCTCGCATGGAATTGAAGCTACCTCGTTTGTTCCTACAGTATTTAAAGCTATATCACTTATATCGCAAGTATTTGAAGCTAAAACATATGTGTCGCATGGATTTGAAGCTGAACCTACTACATCGCATTGATTTGCAGCTAAATCATGTGTTTCGCATGGATTTGAAGCTAACTCGTTCGTTTCGCATGCAGGTGTAGCTTAATAATGTATATCACAAGTATTTGCAGCTAAACCATTTGTTTTGCATGGATTTGAAGCTAAGCCTTCTACTTCGCATTCATTTGAAGCTAAATCATTTGTTTCGCATGGATTTGAAGCTAAACCTTCTTCATTGCATTGATTTGCAGCTAAATCATGTGTTTCGCATGGATTTGAAGCTAACTCGTTCGTTTCGCATGCAGTTGTAGCTTAATAATGTATATCACAAGAATTTGTAGCTAAACCATTTGTTTTGCATGGATTTGAAGCTAAGCCTTCTACTTCGCATCCATTTGAAGCTAAATCATGTGTCTCGCATGGAATTGAAGCTACCTCGTTTGTTCCTACAGTATTTAAAGCTATATCACTTATATCGCAAGTATTTGAAGCTAAAACATATGTGTCGCATGGATTTGAAGCTGAACCTACTACATCGCATTGATTTGCAGCTAAATCATGTGTTTCGCATGGATTTGAAGCTAACTCGTTCGTTTTGCATGCAGTTGTATCTTAATAATGTATATCACAAGTATTTTTAGCTAAACCATTTGTTTTGCATGGATTTGAAGCTAAGCCTTCTACTTCGCATTCATTTGAAGCTAAATCATGTGTCTCGCATGGAATTGAAGCTATCTCGTTTGTTCCTACAGTATTTAAAGCTATATCACTTATATCGCAAGTATTTGAAGCTAAAACATATGTGTCGCATGGATTTGAAGCTGAACCTACTACATCGCATTGATTTGCAGCTAAATCATGTGTTTCGCATGGATTTGAAGCTAACTCGTTCGTTTTGTATGCAATTGTATCTTAATAATGTATATCACAAGTATTTGTTGCTAAACCATTTGTTTTGCATGGATTTGAAGCTAAGCCTTCTACTTCGCATTCATTTGAAGCTAAATCATTTGTTTCGCATGGATTTGAATCTAAACCTTGTCCTTCGAATTGATTTGAAGCTAAATCATGTGTTTCGTATGGATTTGAAGCTAAACCTTCTACATTGAATTGATTTGAAGCTAAATAATGTGTCTCGCATGGATTTGAAGCTACCTCGTTTGTTCCTACAGTATTTAAAGCTATATCACTTATATCGCAAGTATTTGAAGCTAAAACATATGTGTCGCATGGATTTGAAGCTGAACCTACTTCATCGCATTGATTTGAAACTAAATCTTGTGTATCGCATGGATTTGAAGCTAAACCTTCTACATCGCATTGGTTTGAAGCTAAATCATGTGAATCGCATGGATTTGAAGCTAACTCGTTCGTTTCACATGCAGTTGTAGCTAAATGAGATATATCAAAAGTATTTGTAGCTAAACCATATGTTTTGCATGGATTTGAAGCTAAGCCTTCTACTTCGCATTCATTTGAAGCTAAATCATTTGTTTCGCATGGATTTGAAGCTAAGCCTTCTACATCACATTGATTTGCAGCTAAATCATGTGTTTCGCATGGATTTGAAGCTAACTCGTTCGTTTCGCATGCAGTTGTAGCTTAATAATGTATATCACAAGTATTTGTAGCTAAACCATTGGTTTTGCACGGATTTGAAGCTAAGCCTTCTACTTCGCATTCGTTTGAAGCTAAATCATTTGTTTCGCATGGATTTGAAGCTAAACCTTCTTCATTACATTGATCTGCAGCTAAATCATGTGTTTCGCATAGATTTGAAGCTAACTCGTTCGTTGCGCATGCAGTAAAATCTAAATAACGTATATCACCAGTATTTGAAGCTAAACCATTTGTTTCGCATGGATTTGAAGCTAAGCCTTCTACTTCGCATTCATTTGAAGCTAACTCATTTGTTCCGCATGGAATTGTAGCTACCTCGTTTGTTCCTCCTACTTTTATACCTATATCACTTATATCGCATGGATTTGAAGCTGAACATACTACATCGCATTGATTTGAAGCTAAATCTTGTGTGTTGCATGAATTTGAAGCAAACCATCTACGTCGCATTGATTTGAAGCTCAATCATTTGTTTCGCATGGAATTGAAGCTACCTCGTTTGTTCCACCTGCTTTTGAAGCTATATCACTTATATCGCAAGGATTTGAAGCTAGATCATATGTGTCTCATGGATTTGAAGCTGAACCTACTACATCGCATTGATTTGAAGCTAAATCATGTGTATCGCATGGATTTGAAGCTAAACCTTCTACATCGCATTGATTTGTAGCTAAACCTTCTACATTCTATTGATTTGTAGCTAAACCTTCTACCTCTAATTGATTTGAAGCTAAGCCTTCTACATCGCATTGATTTGAAGCTAAATCTTGTGTCTCGCATGGATTTGAAGCTACCTCGTTTGTTCCTACAGTATTTAAATCTATATCACTTATATCGCAAGTATTTGAAGCTAAAACATATGTGTCGCATGGATTTGAAGCTGAACCTACTACATCGCATTGATTTGAAGCTAAATCTTGTGTATCGCATGGATTTGAAGCTAAACCTTCTACATCGCATTGATTTGAAGCTAAATCCAGTGTCTCGCATGGAATTGAAGCTACCTCGTTTGTTCCTACAGTATTTAAAGCTATATCACTTATATCGCAAGTGTTTGAAGCTAAAACATATGTGTCGCATGGATTTGAAGCTGAACCTACTACATCGCATTGATTTGAAGCTAAATCTTGTGTATCGCATGGATTTGAAGCTAAACCTTCTACATCGCATTGGTTTGAAGCTAAATCATGTGTATCTCATGGATTTGAAGCTAACTCGTTTGTTTCGCCTGCATGTGAAGCCCTTTCATTTATACTGCAAGTATTTGAAGCGAAATCATTCGTTTCGCATGGATTTGAAGCTAAATCATGTTTTTCGCATGGATTTGAAGCTAACTCGTTCGTTTCGCCTCCATTTGAAGCTATATCACTTATATCGCAAGTATTTGAAGCTAAATCATATGTGCCGCTTGGATTTGAAGCTGAACCTACTACATCGCATTGATTTGAAGCTAAATCTTTTGTATCGCATGGATTTGAAGCTAAACCTTCTACATCGCTTTGATTTGAAGATAAATCGTGTGTTTCGCATAGATTTGAATCTAAGCCTTGTCCTTCGAATTTATTTGAAGCTAAATCATGTGTTTCGTATGGATTTGAAGCTAAACCTTCTACATCGCATTGATTTGAAGCTAAATCAAGTGTCTTGCATGGAATTGAAGCTACCTCGTTTGTTCCTACAGTATTTAAAGCTATATCACTTATATCGCAAGTATTTGAAGCTAAAACATATGTGTCGCATGGATTTGAAGCTGAACCTACTACATCGCATTGATTTGAAGCTGAACCTACTACATCGCATTGATTTGAAGCTGAACCTACTACATCGCATTGATTTGAAGCTAAATCTTGTGTATCGCATGGATTTGAAGCTAAACCTTCTACATCGCATTGATTGGCAGCAAAAATCATGTGTTTTGCATGGATTTGAAGCTAAATCATTTGTTTCGCATGGAATTGAAGCTACCTCGCATGTTCCTCCAGCTTTTGAAGCTATATCACTTATATCGCAAGTATTTGAAGCTAAATCATATGTGTCGTATGGATTTGAAGCAGAACCTTCTACATCGCATTGAGTTGAAGCTAAATCTTTTGTATCGCATGGATTTGAAGCTAAACCTTCTACATCGCATTGATGTGAAGATAAATCTTGTGTATCGCATGGATTTGAAGCTAAACCTTCTACATCGCATTGGTTTGACGCTAAATCATGTGAATCGCGTGGATTTGAATCTAAGCCTTGTCCTTCGAATTGATTTGAAGCTAAATCATGTGTTTCGTATGGATTTGAAGCTAAACCTTCTACATCGAATTGATTTGAAACTAAACCTACTATATTCTATTGATTTGAAGCTAAACCTTCTACCTTTTATTGATTTGAAGCTAAACCTTCTACATCGCATTGATTTGAAGATAAATCATTTGTTTCGCATGGAATTGAAGCTACCTCGTTTGTTCCTCCTGCATTTGAAGCTATATCATTTGTATCGCATGGATCTGATTCAAACCACCTACATCGCATTGATTTGCAGCTGAATCATGTGTTTCGCATGGATTTGAAGCTAACTCGTTCGTTTCGCCTGTATTTGAAGATAGATCACTTATATCGCAAGTATTTGAGGCTAAATCATGTGTTTCGTTTGGATTTGAAGCTAACTCGTTTGTTTCGCATGCAGTTGTAGCTGAATAATGTATATCACAAGTATTTGTAGCTAAACCATTTGTTTCGCATGGATTTGAAGCAACGCCTTCTACTTCGCATTGATTTGAAGCTAAATCATTTGTTTCGCATGGAATTGAAGCCTCCTCGTTTGTTCCTCCTGCTTTTGAAGCTATATCACTTATATCGCAAGTATTTGAAGCTAAATAATATGTGACGCATGGATTTGAAGCTGAACCTTCTACATCGCATTGATTTGAAGCTAAATCATGTGTTTCGCATGGATTTGAAGCGAACTCGTTCGTTTCGCCTGCAGTTGAATTTACATCACTTATATCGCTAGTATTTGAATCTAAATCATGTGTATCGCGTGGATTTTGAAGCTAACTCGTTTGATTAGTCTTCATTTGAAGCTATATCACTTACACCACAAGTGTTTGAAGCTATATCATTTGTTTTGCATGGATTTGAAGCTGAACCTTCTACATCGCATTGATTTGAAGCTAAATCATGTCTTTCACAAGTATTTGAAGATGAACCATTTGAATCGCATTGATTTGAACCCGAAACTTCTACTTCGCACCTATTTGCAGCTAAATCATTTGTTTCGCATGGATTTGAAGCTAAGCCTTCTACATCACATTGATTTGCAGCTAAATCATGTGTTTCGCATGGATTTGAAGCTAACTCGTTCGTTTCGCATGAAGTTGTAGCTTAATAATGTATATCACAAGTATTTGTAGCTAAACAGTTTGTTTTGCATGGATTTGAAGCTAAGCCTTCTACTTCGCATTCATTTGAAGCTAAATCATTTGTTTCGCATGGATTTGAATGTAAGCCTTGTCCTTCGAATTGATTTGAAGCTAAATCATGTGTTTCGTATGGATTTGAAGCCAAACCTTCTACATCGAATTAATTTGAAGCTAAATCATGTGTCTCGCATGGAATTGAAGCTACCTCGTTTGTTCCTACAGTATTTAAAGCTATATCACTTATATCGCAAGTATTTGAAGCTAAAACATATGTGTCGCATGGATTTGAAGCTGAACCTACTACATCGCATTGATTTGAAGCTGAACCTACTACATCGCATTGATTCGAAGCTGAACCTACTACATCGCATTGATTTGAAGCTAAATCTTGTGTATCGCATGGATTTGAAGCTAAACCTTCTACATCGCATTGATTGGCAGCAAAAATCATGTGTTTTGCATGGATTTGAAGCTAAATCATTTGTTTCGCATGGAATTGAAGCTACCTCGCATGTTCCTCCAGCTTTTGAAGCTATATCACTTATATCGCAAGTATTTGAAGCTAAATCATATGTGTCGTATGGATTTGAAGCAGAACCTTCTACATCGCATTGATTTGAAGCTAAATCTAGTGTATCGCATGGATTTGAAGCTAAACCTTCTACATCTCATTGATTGGCAGCAAAAATCATGTGTTTTGCATGGATTTGAAACTAACTCGTTCGTTCCGCCTCCATTTGAAACTATATCACTTATATCGCAAGCATTTGAAGCTAAATCATATGTGCCGCATGGATTTGAAGCTGAACCTACTAAATCGCATTGAGTTGAAGCTAAATCTTTTGTATCGCATGGATTTGAAGCTAAACCTTCTACATCGCATTGATGTGAAGATAAATCTTGTGTATCGCATGGATTTGAAGCTAAACCTTCTACATCGCATTGGTTTGACGCTAAATCATGTGAATCGCGTGGATTTGAATCTAAGCCTTGTCCTTCGAATTGATTTGAAGCTAAATCATGTGTTTCGTATGGATTTGAAGCTAAACCTTCTACATCGAATTGATTTGAAACTAAACCTACTATATTCTATTGATTTGAAGCTAAACCTTCTACCTTTTATTGATTTGAAGCTAAACCTTCTACATCGCATTGATTTGAAGATAAATCATTTGTTTCGCATGGAATTGAAGCTACCTCGTTTGTTCCTCCTGCATTTGAAGCTATATCATTTGTATCGCATGGATCTGATTCAAACCACCTACATCGCATTGATTTGCAGCTGAATCATGTGTTTCGCATGGATTTGAAGCTAACTCGTTCGTTTCGCCTGTATTTGAAGATAGATCACTTATATCGCAAGTATTTGAGGCTAAATCATGTGTTTCGTTTGGATTTGAAGCTAACTCGTTTGTTTCGCATGCAGTTGTAGCTGAATAATGTATATCACAAGTATTTGTAGCTAAACCATTTGTTTCGCATGGATTTGAAGCAACGCCTTCTACTTCGCATTGATTTGAAGCTAAATCATTTGTTTCGCATGGAATTGAAGCCTCCTCGTTTGTTCCTCCTGCTTTTGAAGCTATATCACTTATATCGCAAGTATTTGAAGCTAAATAATATGTGACGCATGGATTTGAAGCTGAACCTTCTACATCGCATTGATTTGAAGCTAAATCATGTGTTTCGCATGGATTTGAAGCGAACTCGTTCGTTTCGCCTGCAGTTGAATTTACATCACTTATATCGCTAGTATTTGAATCTAAATCATGTGTATCGCGTGGATTTTGAAGCTAACTCGTTTGATTAGTCTTCATTTGAAGCTATATCACTTACACCACAAGTGTTTGAAGCTATATCATTTGTTTTGCATGGATTTGAAGCTGAACCTTCTACATCGCATTGATTTGAAGCTAAATCATGTCTTTCACAAGCATTTGAAGATGAACCATTTGAATCGCATTGATTTGAACCCGAAACTTCTACTTCGCACCTATTTGCAGCTAAATCATTTGTTTCGCATGGATTTGAAGCTAAGCCTTCTACATCACATTGATTTGCAGCTAAATCATGTGTTTCGCATGGATTTGAAGCTAACTCGTTCGTTTCGCATGAAGTTGTAGCTTAATAATGTATATCACAAGTATTTGTAGCTAAACAGTTTGTTTTGCATGGATTTGAAGCTAAGCCTTCTACTTCGCATTCATTTGAAGCTAAATCATTTGTTTCGCATGGATTTGAATGTAAGCCTTGTCCTTCGAATTGATTTGAAGCTAAATCATGTGTTTCGTATGGATTTGAAGCCAAACCTTCTACATCGAATTAATTTGAAGCTAAATCATGTGTCTCGCATGGAATTGAAGCTACCTCGTTTGTTCCTACAGTATTTAAAGCTATATCACTTATATCGCAAGTATTTGAAGCTAAAACATATGTGTCGCATGGATTTGAAGCTGAACCTACTACATCGCATTGATTTGAAGCTAAATCTTGTGTATCGCATGGATTTGAAGTTAAACCTTCTACATCGCATTGGTTTGAAGCTAAATCATGTGAATCGCATGGATTTGAAGCTAACTCGTTCGTTTCACATGCAGTTGTAGCTAAATGAGATATATCAAAAGTATTTGTAGCTAAACCATTTGTTTTGCATGGATTTGAAGCTAAGCCTTCTACTTCGCATTCATTTGAAGCTAAATCATTTGTTTCGCATGGATTTGAAGCTAAGCCTTCTACATCACATTGATTTGCAGCTAAATCATGTGTTTCGCATGGATTTGAAGCTAACTCGTTCGTTTCGCATGCAGTTGTAGCTTAATAATGTATATCACAAGTATTTGTAGCTAAACCATTTGTTTTGCATGGATTTGAAGCTAAGCCTTCTACTTCGCATTCGTTTGAAGCTAAATCATTTGTTTCGCATGGATTTGAAGCTAAACCTTCTTCATTGCATTGATCTGCAACTAAATCATGTGTTTCGCATAGATTTGAAGCTAACTCGTTCGTTGCGCATGCAGTAAAATCTAAATAACGTATATCACCAGTATTTGAAGCTAAACCATTTGTTTCGCATGGATTTGAAGCTAAGCCTTCTACTTCGCATTCATTTGAAGCTAACTCATTTGTTTCGCATGGAATTGTAGCTACCTCGTTTGTTCCTCCTACTTTTATAGCTATATCACTTATATCGCATGGATTTGAAGCTGAACATACTACATCGCATTGATTTGAAGCTAAATCTTGTGTGTCGCATGAATTTGAAGCAAACCATCTACGTCGCATTGATTTGAAGCTCAATCATTTGTTTCGCATGGAATTGAAGCTACCTCGTTTGTTCCACCTGCTTTTGAAGCTATATCACTTATATCGCAAGTATTTGAAGCTAAATCATATGTGCCGCATGGATTTGAAGCTGAACCTACTACATCGCATTGATTTGAAGCTAAATCTTTTGTATCACATGGATTTGACGCTAAACCTACTACATCGCATTGATTTGAAGCTAAATCTTGTGTATCGCATGGACTTGAAGTTAAACCTTCTACATCGCATTGGTTTGAAGCTAAATCATGTGAATCGCATGGATTTGAAGCTAACTCGTTCGTTTCGCATGCAGTTGTAGCTTAATAATGTATATCACAAGTATTTGAAGCTAAATCATTTGTTTCGCATGGAATTGAAGCCTCCTCGTTTGTTCCTCCTGCTTTTGAAGCTATATCACTTATATCGCAAGTATTTGAAGCTAAATAATATGTGACGCATGGATTTGAAGCTGAACCTTCTACATCGCATTGATTTGAAGCTAAATCATGTGTTTCGCATGGATTTGAAGCTAACTCGTTCGTTTCGCCTGCAGTTGAATTTACATCACTTATATCGCTAGTATTTGAATCTAAATCATGTGTATCGCGTGGATTTTGAAGCTAACTCGTTTGATTAGTCTTCATTTGAAGCTATATCACTTACACCACAAGTGTTTGAAGCTATATCATTTGTTTTGCATGGATTTGAAGCTGAACCTTCTTCATCGCATTGATTTGAAGCTTAATCATGTGTATCGCATGGATTTGAAGCTAAACCTTCCACATCACATTGATTTGCAGCTAAATCGTGTGTTTCGAATGGATTTGAAGCTAACTCGTTTGTTTCGCATGCATTTGTAGCTGAATAATGTATATCACAAGTATTTGTAACTAAACCATTTGTTTCGCATGGATTAGAAGCTACGCCTTCTACTTCGCATTGATTTGAAGCTAAATCATTTGTTTCGCATGGATTTGAGTCTAAGCCTTGTTCTTCGAATTTATTTGAAGCTAAATCATGTGTATCGCATGGATTTGAAGCTAAACCTTCTACATCGCATTGATTTGAAGCTAAATCATGTGTTTCGCATGGATTTGAAGCTAACTCGTTTGTTTCGCATGCAGTTGTAGCTACATAATGTATATCACAAGTATTTGTAGCTAAACCATTTGTTTCGCATGGATTTGAAGCTATGCCTTCTACTTCGCATTGATTTGAAGCTAAATCATGTGTATCGCATGGATTTGAAGCTAAACCTTCTACATCGCATTGATTTGAAGCTAAATCATGTGTTTCGCATGGATTTGAAGCTAACTCGTTTGTTTCGCATGCAGTTGTAGCTACATAATGTATATCACAAGTATTTGTAGCTAAACCATTTGTTTCGCGTGGATTTGAAGCTATGCCTTCTACTTCGCATAGATTTGAAGCTAAATCATTTGTTTCGCATGGATTTGAATCTAAGCCTTGCCCTTCGAATTGATTTGAAGCTAAATCATGTGTTTCGTATGGATTTGAAGCTAAACCTTCTACATCGCATTGATTTGTAGCTAAATCATGTGTTTCGCATGGATTTGAAGCTAACTCGTTTGTTTCGCATGCAGTTGTAGCTACATAATGTATATCACAAGTATTTGTAGCTAAACCATTTGATTCGCATGGATTTGAAGCTAAGCCTTCTACTTCGCATTCATTTGAAGCTAAATCATTTGTTTCGCATGGATTTGAATCTAAGCCTTGTCCTTCGAATTTATTTGAAGCTAAATCATGTGTTTCGTATGGTTTTGAAGCTAAACCTTCTACATTCTATTGATTTGAAGCTAAACCTTCTACCTCTTATTGATTTGAAGCAAAACCTTCTACATCGCTTTGATTTGAAGCTAAATCATTTGTTTCGCATGGAATTGAAGCTACCTCGTTTGTTCCTCCTGCATTTGAAGCTATATCAGTTATATCGCATGGATTTGAAGCTGAACCTACTACATCGCATTGATTTGAAGCTAAAACTTGTGTATCGCATGGATTTGAAGAAAACCATCTACATCGCATTGATTTGAAGCTTAATCATGTGTTTCGCATGGATTTGATGCTATCTCGTTTGTTTCGCATGCAGTTGTAGCTAAATAATGTATATCACAAGTATTTGTAGCTAAACCAATTGTTTCCCAAGAATTTGAAGCTAAGCCTTCTACTCCGCATTGATTTGAAGCTAAATCATTTGTTTTGCATGGAATTGAAGCTACCTCGACTTGTTCCTCCAGCTTTTCAAGCTATATCACTTATATCGCAAGTATTTGAAGCTAAATCATATGTGTCGCATGGATTTGAAGCTGAACCTACTACATCGCATTGATTTGAAGCTAAATCTTGTGTATCGCATGGATTTGAAGCTAAACCTTCTACATCGCATTGATTTGAAGCTAAATCATGTGTATCTCATGGATTTGAAGCTAACTCGTTCGTTGCGCATGCAGTTCAATCTAAATAACGTATATCACAAGTATTTGAAGCTAAACCATTTGATTCGCATTTATTTGAAGCTAAGCTTTCTACTTCGCATTAATTGGAAGTTAAATCACGTGTTTTGCATGGATTGTAAGCTAAACCTTCTACACCGCATTGATTTGAAGCTAAATCATGTGTTTCGCATGGATTTGATGCTAACTCGTTTGTTTCGCATGCAGTTGTAGCTAAATAATGTATATCACAAGTATTTGTTGCTAAACCATTTGTTTCGCATGGATTTGAAGCTATGCCTTCTACTTCGCATTGATTTGAAGCTAAATCATTTGTTTCGCATGGATTTGAATCTAAGCCTTGTCCTTCGAATTGATTTGAAGCTAAATCATGTGTTTCGTATGGATTTGAAGCTAAACCTTCTACATCGCATTGATTTGTAGCTAAACCTTCTACATTCTATTGATTTGAAGCTAAACCTTCTACCTCTTATTGATTTGAAGCTAAACCTTCTACATCGCATTGATTTGAAGCTAAATCATTTGTTTCGCATGGAATTGAAGCTACCTCGTTTGTTCCTCCTGCATTTGAAGCTATATCACTTATATCGCATGGATTTGAAGCTGATCCTACTACATCGCATTGATTTGAAGCTAAATCTTGTGTATCGCATGGATTTGAAGAAAACCATCTACATCGCATTGATTTGAAGCTTAATCATGTGTTTCGCATGGATTTGATGCTAACTCGTTTATTTCGCATGCAGTTGTAGCTAAATAATGTATATCACAAGTATTTGTAGCTAAACCAATTGTTTCCCATGAATTTGAAGCTAAGCCTTCTACTTCGCATTCATTTGAAGCTAACTCATTTGTTTCGCATGGAATTGTAGCTACCTCGTTTGTTCCTCCTACTTTTATAGCTATATCACTTATATCGCATGGATTTGAAGCTGAACATACTACATCGCATTGATTTGAAGCTAAATCTTGTGTGTCGCATGAATTTGAAGCAAACCATCTACGTCGCATTGATTTGAAGCTCAATCATTTGTTTCGCATGGAATTGAAGCTACCTCGTTTGTTCCACCTGCTTTTGAAGCTATATCACTTATATCGCAAGTATTTGAAGCTAAATCATATGTGCCGCATGGATTTGAAGCTGAACCTACTACATCGCATTGATTTGAAGCTAAATCTTTTGTATCACATGGATTTGACGCTAAACCTACTACATCGCATTGATTTGAAGCTAAATCTTGTGTATCGCATGGATTTGAAGTTAAACCTTCTACATCGCATTGGTTTGAAGCTAAATCATGTGAATCGCATGGATTTGAAGCTAACTCGTTCGTTTCGCATGCAGTTGTAGCTTAATAATGTATATCACAAGTATTTGAAGCTAAATCATTTGTTTCGCATGGAATTGAAGCCTCCTCGTTTGTTCCTCCTGCTTTTGAAGCTATATCACTTATATCGCAAGTATTTGAAGCTAAATAATATGTGACGCATGGATTTGAAGCTGAACCTTCTACATCGCATTGATTTGAAGCTAAATCATGTGTTTCGCATGGATTTGAAGCTAACTCGTTCGTTTCGCCTGCAGTTGAATTTACATCACTTATATCGCTAGTATTTGAATCTAAATCATGTGTATCGCGTGGATTTTGAAGCTAACTCGTTTGATTAGTCTTCATTTGAAGCTATATCACTTACACCACAAGTGTTTGAAGCTATATCATTTGTTTTGCATGGATTTGAAGCTGAACCTTCTTCATCGCATTGATTTGAAGCTTAATCATGTGTATCGCATGGATTTGAAGCTAAACCTTCCACATCACATTGATTTGCAGCTAAATCGTGTGTTTCGAATGGATTTGAAGCTAACTCGTTTGTTTCGCATGCATTTGTAGCTGAATAATGTATATCACAAGTATTTGTAACTAAACCATTTGTTTCGCATGGATTAGAAGCTACGCCTTCTACTTCGCATTGATTTGAAGCTAAATCATTTGTTTCGCATGGATTTGAGTCTAAGCCTTGTTCTTCGAATTTATTTGAAGCTAAATCATGTGTATCGCATGGATTTGAAGCTAAACCTTCTACATCGCATTGATTTGAAGCTAAATCATGTGTTTCGCATGGATTTGAAGCTAACTCGTTTGTTTCGCATGCAGTTGTAGCTACATAATGTATATCACAAGTATTTGTAGCTAAACCATTTGTTTCGCATGGATTTGAAGCTATGCCTTCTACTTCGCATTGATTTGAAGCTAAATCATGTGTATCGCATGGATTTGAAGCTAAACCTTCTACATCGCATTGATTTGAAGCTAAATCATGTGTTTCGCATGGATTTGAAGCTAACTCGTTTGTTTCGCATGCAGTTGTAGCTACATAATGTATATCACAAGTATTTGTAGCTAAACCATTTGTTTCGCGTGGATTTGAAGCTATGCCTTCTACTTCGCATAGATTTGAAGCTAAATCATTTGTTTCGCATGGATTTGAATCTAAGCCTTGCCCTTCGAATTGATTTGAAGCTAAATCATGTGTTTCGTATGGATTTGAAGCTAAACCTTCTACATCGCATTGATTTGTAGCTAAATCATGTGTTTCGCATGGATTTGAAGCTAACTCGTTTGTTTCGCATGCAGTTGTAGCTACATAATGTATATCACAAGTATTTGTAGCTAAACCATTTGATTCGCATGGATTTGAAGCTAAGCCTTCTACTTCGCATTCATTTGAAGCTAAATCATTTGTTTCGCATGGATTTGAATCTAAGCCTTGTCCTTCGAATTTATTTGAAGCTAAATCATGTGTTTCGTATGGTTTTGAAGCTAAACCTTCTACATTCTATTGATTTGAAGCTAAACCTTCTACCTCTTATTGATTTGAAGCAAAACCTTCTACATCGCTTTGATTTGAAGCTAAATCATTTGTTTCGCATGGAATTGAAGCTACCTCGTTTGTTCCTCCTGCATTTGAAGCTATATCAGTTATATCGCATGGATTTGAAGCTGAACCTACTACATCGCATTGATTTGAAGCTAAAACTTGTGTATCGCATGGATTTGAAGAAAACCATCTACATCGCATTGATTTGAAGCTTAATCATGTGTTTCGCATGGATTTGATGCTATCTCGTTTGTTTCGCATGCAGTTGTAGCTAAATAATGTATATCACAAGTATTTGTAGCTAAACCAATTGTTTCCCAAGAATTTGAAGCTAAGCCTTCTACTCCGCATTGATTTGAAGCTAAATCATTTGTTTTGCATGGAATTGAAGCTACCTCGACTTGTTCCTCCAGCTTTTCAAGCTATATCACTTATATCGCAAGTATTTGAAGCTAAATCATATGTGTCGCATGGATTTGAAGCTGAACCTACTACATCGCATTGATTTGAAGCTAAATCTTGTGTATCGCATGGATTTGAAGCTAAACCTTCTACATCGCATTGATTTGAAGCTAAATCATGTGTATCTCATGGATTTGAAGCTAACTCGTTCGTTGCGCATGCAGTTCAATCTAAATAACGTATATCACAAGTATTTGAAGCTAAACCATTTGATTCGCATTTATTTGAAGCTAAGCTTTCTACTTCGCATTAATTGGAAGTTAAATCACGTGTTTTGCATGGATTGTAAGCTAAACCTTCTACACCGCATTGATTTGAAGCTAAATCATGTGTTTCGCATGGATTTGATGCTAACTCGTTTGTTTCGCATGCAGTTGTAGCTAAATAATGTATATCACAAGTATTTGTAGCTAAACCATTTGTTTCGCATGGATTTGAAGCTATGCCTTCTACTTCGCATTGATTTGAAGCTAAATCATTTGTTTCGCATGGATTTGAATCTAAGCCTTGTCCTTCGAATTGATTTGAAGCTAAATCATGTGTTTCGTATGGATTTGAAGCTAAACCTTCTACATCGCATTGATTTGTAGCTAAACCTTCTACATTCTATTGATTTGAAGCTAAACCTTCTACCTCTTATTGATTTGAAGCTAAACCTTCTACATCGCATTGATTTGAAGCTAAATCATTTGTTTCGCATGGAATTGAAGCTACCTCGTTTGTTCCTCCTGCATTTGAAGCTATATCACTTATATCGCATGGATTTGAAGCTGATCCTACTACATCGCATTGATTTGAAGCTAAATCTTGTGTATCGCATGGATTTGAAGAAAACCATCTACATCGCATTGATTTGAAGCTTAATCATGTGTTTCGCATGGATTTGATGCTAACTCGTTTATTTCGCATGCAGTTGTAGCTAAATAATGTATATCACAAGTATTTGTAGCTAAACCAATTGTTTCCCATGAATTTGAAGCTAAGCCTTCTACTTCGCATTGATTTGAAGCTAAATCATTTGTTTCGCATGGATTTGAATCTAAGCCTTGTCCTTCGAATTGATTTGAAGCTAAATCATGTGTTTCGTATGGATTTGAAGCTAAACCTTCTACATCGCATTGATTTGTAGCTAAACCTTCTACATTCTATTGATTTGAAGCTAAACCTTCTACCTCTTATTGATTTGAAGCAAAACCTTCTACATCGCATTGATTTGAAGCTAAATCATTTGTTTCGCATGGAATTGAAGCTACCTCGTTTGTTCCTCCTGCATTTGAAGTTATATCACTTATATCGCATGGATTTGAAGCTGAACCTACTACATCGCATTGATTTGAAGCTAAATCATTTGTTTCGCATGGAATTGAAGCTACCTCGTTTGTTCCTCCTGCATTTGAAGCTATATCACTTATATCGCATGGATTTGAAGCTGAACCTACTACATCGCATTGATTTGAAGCTAAATCTTGTGTATCGCATGGATTTGAAGAAAACCATCTACATCGCATTGATTTGAAGCTTAATCATGTGTTTCGCATGGATTTGATGCTAACTCGTTCGTTTCGCATGCAGTTGTAGCTAAATAATGTATATCACAAGTATTTGTAGCTAAACCAATTGTTTCCCAAGAATTTGAAGCTAAGCCTTCTACTCCGCATTGATTTGAAGCTAAATCATTTGTTTCGCATGGAATTGAAGCTACATCGCTTGTTCCCCCAGCTTTTGAAGCTATATCACTTATATCGCAAGTATTTGAAGCTAAATCATATGTGTCGCATGGATTTGAAGCTGAACCTACTACATCGCATTGATTTGAAGCTAAATCTTGTGTATCGCATGGATTTGAAGCTAATCCTTCTACATCGCATTGGTTTGAAGCTAAATCATGTGTATCTCATGGATTTGAAGCTAACTCGTTCGTTGCGCATGCAGTTCAATCTAAATAACGTATATCACAAGTATTTGAAGCTAAACCATTTGATTCGCATGGATTTGAAACTAAGCTTTCTACTTCGCATTAATTGGAAGTTAAATCATGTGATTTGCATGCATTGGAAGTTAAACCTTCTACATCGCATTGATTTGAAGCTAAATCATGTGTTTCGCATGGATTTGCTGCTAAGCTTTCTACTTCGCATTAATTGGAAGTTAAATCACGTGTTTTGCATGGATTGTAAGCTAAACCTTCTACATCGCATTGATTTGAAGCTAAATCATGTGTATCTCATGGATTTGAAGCTAACTCGATCGTTGCGCATGCAGTTCAATCTAAATAACGTATATCACAAGTATTTGAAGCTAAACCATTTGATTCGCATTGATTTGAAGCTAAATCATTTGATTCGCATGGAATTGAAGCTACCTCGTTTGTTCCTCCTGCATTTGAAGCTATATCACTTATATCGCATGGATTTGAAGCTGAACCTACTACATCGCATTGATTTGAAGCTAAATCTTGTGTATTGCATGAATTTCAAGAAAACCATCTACATCGCATTGATTTGAAGCTTAATCATGTGTTTCGCATAGATTTGAATCTAAGCCTTCTACTTCGCATTCATTTGAAGCTAAATCATTTGTTTCGCATGGATTTGAGTCTAAGCCTTGTCCTTCGAATTTATTTGAAGCTAAATCATGTGTTTCGCATGGATTTGAAGCTAACTCGTTTGTTTCGCATGCAGTTGTAGCTACATAATGTATATCACAAGTATTTGTAGCTAAACCATTTGTTTCGCATGGATTTGAAGCTATGCCTTCTACTTCGCATTGATTTGAAGCTAAATCATTTGTTTCGCATGGATTTGAATCTAAGCCTTGTCCTTCGAATTGATTTGAAGCTAAATCATGTGTTTCGTATGGATTTGAAGCTAAACCTTCTACATCGCATTGATTTGTAGCTAAACCTTCTACATTCTATTGATTTGAAGCTAAACCTTCTACCTCTTATTGATTTGAAGCTAAACCTTCTACATCGCATTGATTTGAAGCTAAATCATTTGTTTCGCATGGAATTGAAGCTACCTCGTTTGTTCCTCCTGCATTTGAAGCTATATCACTTATATCGCATGGATTTGAAGCTGAACCTACTACATCGCATTGACTTGAAGCTAAATCTTGTGTATCGCATGGATTTGAAGAAAACCATCTACATCCCATTGATTTGAAGCTTAATCATGTGTTTCGCATGGATTTGATGCTAACTCGTTTGTTTCGCATGCAGTTGTAGCTAAATAATGTATATCACAAGTATTTGTAGCTAAACCAATTGTTTCCCATGAATTTGAAGCTAAGCCTTCTACTTCGCATTGATTTGAAGCTAAATCATTTGTTTCGCATGGATTTGAATCTAAGCCTTGTCCTTCGAATTGATTTGAAGCTAAATCATGTGTTTCGTATGGATTTGAAGCTACCTCGTTTGTTCCTCCTGCATTTGAAGCTATATCACTTATATCGCATGGATTTGAAGCTGAACCTACTACATCGCATTGATTTGAAGCTAAATCTTGTGTATCGCATGGATTTGAAGAAAACCATCTACATCGCATTGATTTGAAGCTTAATCATGTGTTTCGCATGGATTTGATGCTAACTCGTTTGTTTCGCATGCAGTTGTAGCTAAATAATGTATATCACAAGTATTTGTAGCTAAACCAATTGTTTCCCAAGAATTTGAAGCTAAGCCTTCTACTCCGCATTGATTTGAAGCTAAATCATTTGTTTCGCATGGAATTGAAGCTACATCGCTTGTTCCCCCAGCTTTTGAAGCTATATCACTTATATCGCAAGTATTTGAAGCTAAATCATATGTGTCGCATGGATTTGAAGCTGAACCTACTACATCGCATTGATTTGAAGCTAAATCTTGTGTATCGCATGGATTTGAAGCTAATCCTTCTACATCGCATTGGTTTGAAGCTAAATCATGTGTATCTCATGGATTTGAAGCTAACTCGTTCGTTGCGCATGCAGTTCAATCTAAATAACGTATATCACAAGTATTTGAAGCTGAACCATTTGATTCGCATGGATTTGAAACTAAGCTTTCTACTTCGCATTAATTGGAAGTTAAATCACGTGATTTGCATGCATTGGAAGTTAAACCTTCTACATCGCATTGATTTGAAGCTAAATCATGTGTTTCGCATGGATTTGCTGCTAAGCTTTCTACTTCGCATTAATTGGAAGTTAAATCACGTGTTTTGCATGGATTGTAAGCTAAACCTTCTACATCGCATTGATTTGAAGCTAAATCATGTGTATCTCATGGATTTGAAGCTAACTCGTTCGTTGCGCATGCAGTTCAATCTAAATAACGTATATCACAAGTATTTGAAGCTAAACCATTTGATTCGCATTGATTTGAAGCTAAATCATTTGATTCGCATGGAATTGAAGCTACCTCGTTTGTTCCTCCTGCATTTGAAGCTATATCACTTATATCGCATGGATTTGAAGCTGAACCTACTACATCGCATTGATTTGAAGCTAAATCTTGTGTATTGCATGAATTTCAAGAAAACCATCTACATCGCATTGATTTGAAGCTTAATCATGTGTTTCGCATAGATTTGAATCTAAGCATTCTACTTCGCATTCATTTGAAGCTAAATCATTTGTTTCGCATGGATTTGAGTCTAAGCCTTGTCCTTCGAATTTATTTGAAGCTAAATCATGTGTTTCGCATGGATTTGAAGCTAACTCGTTTGTTTCGCATGCAGTTGTAGCTACATAATGTATATCACAAGTATTTGTAGCTAAACCATTTGTTTCGCACGGATTTGAAGCTATGCCTTCTACTTCGCATTGATTTGAAGCTAAATCATTTGTTTCGCATGGATTTGAATCTAAGCCTTGTCCTTCGAATTGATTTGAAGCTAAATCATGTGTTTCGTATGGATTTGAAGCTAAACCTTCTACATCGCATTGATTTGTAGCTAAACCTTCTACATT
Organism: Megalopta genalis; assembly: GCF_051020955.1. Taxonomy (NCBI): domain Eukaryota; kingdom Metazoa; phylum Arthropoda; class Insecta; order Hymenoptera; family Halictidae; genus Megalopta; species Megalopta genalis. Next base: position 80,866 of record NW_027477193.1, read on the forward strand.
CTATTGATTTGAAGCTAAACCTTCTACCTCTTATTGATTTGAAGCTAAACCTTCTACATCGCATTGATTTGAAGCTAAATCATTTGTTTCGCATGGAATTGAAGCTACCTCGTTTGTTCCTCCTGCATTTGAAGCTATATCACTTATATCGCATGGATTTGAAGCTGAACCTACTACATCGCATTGATTTGAAGCTAAATCTTGTGTATCGCATGGATTTGAAGAAAACCATCTACATCGCATTGATTTCAAGCTTAATCATGTGTTTCGCATGGATTTGATGCTAACTCGTTTGTTTCGCATGCAGTTGTAGCTAAATAATGTATATCACAAGTATTTGTAGCTAAACCAATTGTTTCCCATGAATTTGAAGCTAAGCCTTCTACTTCGCATTGATTTGAAGCTAAATCATTTGTTTCGCATGGATTTGAATCTAAGCCTTGTCCTTTGAATTGATTTGAAGCTAAATCATGTGTTTCGTATGGATTTGAAGCTAAACCTTCTACATCGCATTGATTTGTAGCTAAACCTTCTACATTCTATTGATTTGAAGCTAAACCTTCTACCTCTTATTGATTTGAAGCAAAACCTTCTACATCGCATTGATTTGAAGCTAAATCATTTGTTTCGCATGGAATTGAAGCTACCTCGTTTGTTCCTCCTGCATTTGAAGCTATATCACTTATATCGCATGGATTTGAAGCTGAACCTACTACATCGCATTGATTTGAAGCTAAATCTTGTGTATCGCATGGATTTGAAGAAAACCATCTACATCGCATTGATTTGAAGCTTAATCATGTGTTTCGCATGGATTTGATGCTAACTCGTTTGTTTCGCATGCAGTTGTAGCTAAATAATGTATATCACAAGTATTTGTAGCTAAACCAATTGTTTGCCAAGAATTTGAAGCTAAGCCTTCTACTCCGCATTGATTTGAAGCTAAATCATTTGTTTCGCATGGAATTGAAGCTACATCGCTTGTTCCCCCAGCTTTTGAAGCTATGTCACTTATATCGCAAGTATTTGAAGCTAAATCATATGTGTCGCATGGATTTGAAGCTGAACCTACTACATCGCATTGATTTGAAGCTAAATCTTGTGTATCGCATGGATTTGAAGCTAATCCTTCTACATCGCATTGGTTTGAAGCTAAATCATGTGTATCTCATGGATTTGAAGCTAACTCGTTCGTTGCGCATGCAGTTCAATCTAAATAACGTATATCACAAGTATTTGAAGCTAAACCATTTGATTCGCATGGATTTGAAACTAAGCTTTCTACTTCGCATTAATTGGAAGTTAAATCACGTGATTTGCATGGATTGGAAGTTAAACCTTCTACATCGCATTGATTTGAAGCTAAATCATGTGTTTTGCATGGATTTGCTGCTAAGCTTTCTACTTCGCATTAATTGGAAGTTAAATCACGTGTTTTGCATGGATTGTAAGCTAAACCTTCTACATCGCATTGATTTGAAGCTAAATCATGTGTATCTCATGGATTTGAAGCTAACTCGTTCGTTGCGCATGCAGTTCAATCTAAATAACGTATATCACAAGTATTTGAAGCTAAACCATTTGATTCGCATTGATTTGAAGCTAAATCATTTGATTCGCATGGAATTGAAGCTACCTCGTTTGTTCCTCCTGCATTTGAAGCTATATCACTTATATCGCATGGATTTGAAGCTGAACCTACTACATCGCATTGATTTGAAGCTAAATCTTGTGTATTGCATGAATTTCAAGAAAACCATCTACATCGCATTGATTTGAAGCTTAATCATGTGTTTCGCATAGATTTGAATCTAAGCCTTCTACTTCGCATTCATTTGAAGCTAAATCATTTGTTTCGCATGGATTTGAGTCTAAGCCTTGTCCTTCGAATTTATTTGAAGCTAAATCATGTGTATCGCATGGATTTGAAGCTAAACCTTCTACATCGCATTGATTTGAAGCTAAATCATGTGTTTCGCATGGATTTGAAGCTAACTCGTTCGTTGCGCATGCAGTTCAATCTAAATAACGTATATCACAAGTATTTGAAGCTAAACCATTTGATTCGCATGGACTTGAAGCTAAGCTTTCTACTTCGCATTAATTGGAAGTTAAATCACGTGTTTTGCATGGATTGTAAGCTAAACCTTCTAAATCGCATTGATTTGAAGCTAAATCATGTGTATCTCATGGATTTGAAGCTAACTCGTTCGTTGCGCATGCAGTTCAATCTAAATAACGTATATCACAAGTATTTGAAGCTAAACCATTTGATTCGCATGGATTTGAAACTAAATCATTTGTTTCGCATGGAATTGAAGCTACCTCGTTTGTTCCTCCTGCATTTGAAGCTATATCACTTATATCGCATGGATTTGAAGCTGAACCTACTACATCGCATTGATTTGAAGCTAAATCTTGTGTATTGCATGAATTTCAAGAAAACCATCTACATCGCATTGATTTGAAGCTTAATCATGTGTTTCGCATAGATTTGAATCTAAGCCTTCTACTTCGCATTCATTTGAAGCTAAATCATTTGTTTCGCATGGATTTGAGTGTAAGCCTTGTCCTTCGAATTTATTTGAAGCTAAATCATGTGTATCGCATGGATTTGAAGCTAAACCTTCTACATCGCATTGATTTGAAGCTAAATCATGTGTTTCGCATGGATTTGAAGCTAACTCGTTTGTTTCGCATGCAGTTGTAGCTACATAATGTATATCACAAGTATTTGTAGCTAAATTATTTGTTTCGCATGGATTTGAAGCTATGCCTTCTACTTCGCATTGATTTGAAGCTAAATCATTTGTTTCGCATGGATTTGAATCTAAGCCTTGTCCTTCGAATTGATTTGAAGCTAACTCATGTGTTTCGTATGGATTTGAAGCTAAACCTTCTACATCGCATTGATTTGAAGCTCAACCTTCTACCTCTTATTGATTTGAAGCTAAACCTTCTACATCGCATTGATTTGAAGCCAAATCATTTGTTTCGCATGGAATTGAAGCTACCTCGTTTGTTCCTCCTGCATTTGAAGCTATATCACTTATATCGCATGGATTTGAAGCTGAACCTACTACATCGCATTGATTTGAAGCTAAATCTTGTGTATCGCATGGATTTGAAGAAAACCATCTACATCGCATTGATTTGAAGCTTAATCATGTGTTTCGCATGGATTTGATGCTAACTCGTTTGTTTCGCATGCAGTTGTAGCTAAATAATGTATATCACAAGTATTTGTAGCTAAACCAATTGTTTCCCATGAATTTGAAGCTAAGCCTTCTACTCCGCATTGATTTGAAGCTAAATCATTTGTTTCGCATGGAATTGAAGCTACATCGCTTGTTCCTCCAGCTTTTGAAGCTATATCACTTATATCGCAAGTATTTGAAGCTAAATCATATGTGTCGCATGGATTTGAAGCTGAACCTACTACATCGCATTGATTTGAAGCTAAATCTTGTGTATCGCATGGATTTGAAGCTAAACCTTCTACATCGCATTGGTTTGAAGCTAAATCATGTGTATCTCATGGATTAGAAGCTAACTCGTTCGTTGCGCATGCAGTTCAATCTAAATAACGTATATCACAAGTATTTGAAGCTAAACCATTTGATTCGCATGGATTTGAAGCTAAGCTTTCTACTTCGCATTAATTGGAAGTTAAATCACGTGTTTTGCATGGATTTGAAGCTAAACCTTCTACATCGCAAAGATCTAAAGCTAAATCATGTGTTTCGCATGGATTTGAAGCTAAATCTTCTACATCGCATTGATTTGAAGCTAAATTATGTTTTTCGCTTGGATTTGAAGCTAAACCTTCTACATCGCAAAGATCTGAAGCTAAATCATGTGTTTCGCGTGGATTTGAAGCTAAACCTTCTACATGCATTGATTTGCAGCTTAATCATGTGTTTTGCATGGATTTGTAGCTAACTCGTTTGTTTCCCCTGCATTTGAAGCTATATCAATTGTATCGCAAGTATCAGATGCTAAATCATTTTTATCGCATGGATTTGAAGCTAAACCTTCTACATGCATTGATTTGCAGCTTAATCATGTGTTTTGCATGGATTTGTAGCTAACTCGTTTGTTTCGCATGCAGATGAAACTATATCACCTATATCCGAAGTGTTTGAAGCTCAATCGTTTGTTCCCCATGGATTTGAAGCTAATCCTTCTACTTCGCATTGATTTGAAGCTACAACATGTGTATCGCATGGATTTTGAAGCTAACTCATTTGATTCGTCTGCATTTGAAGCTATATCAAATATATCCCAAGTGTTTGAAGCTAAATCATTTGTTTCGCATTGAAGAGGGAGCTAAACCTTCTACATCGCATTGATTTGAAGCTAAACCTGCTACATCTTATTGATTTGAAGCTAAATCATGAGTTTCGCATGGAGTTGAAGCTAACCCGTTTGTTTCGTCAGCATTTGAAACTATATCACTTATATCGCAAGCATCTGAAGCTAAATCATTTGTTTCCCATGGATTTGAAGCTAAACCATCTACATCGCTTTGATTTGCAGCTGTATCATGTGTTTCGCATGGATTTGATGCTAACTCGTTTGTTTCGCATTCATTTGAAGCTATATCACTTATATCGCAAGTATCTGACGCTAAATCATTTGTGTCGCATGGATTTGAAGCTAAACCTTCTACATCGCATTGATTTGAAGCTGAATCATGTGTTTTGCATGGATTTGAAGCTAACTCGTTTGTTTCGCCTGCATTTGAAGCTATATCAATTATATCGCTATTATCAGATGCTAAATCATTTGTTTCGCATGGATTTGAAGCTAAACCTTCTACTTTCGCATTGATTTGCAGCTAACTCATGTGTTTCGCATGGACTTGAATCTAACTAGTTTGCTTCGCATGCAGCTGAAGCTATATCACCTATATCCGAAGTGTTTGAAGCTCAAACGTTTTTTCCGCATGGATTTGAAACTAATCCTTCTACATCGCATTGATTTGAAGCTACATCATGTGTATCGCATGGATTTTGAAGCTAACTCGCTTGATTCGTCTGCATTTGAAGCTATATCAATTATATCCCAAGTGTTTGAAGCTAACTCATTTGTTTCGCGTGGATTTGAAGCTAAACCTTCTACATCGCATTGATTTGAAGCTAAATAATTTGTGTCGCATGGAATTGAAGCTAAACCTTCTACATCGCATTGATTTGAAGCTAAATCATGTGTGTCGCTTGGATTTGAAGCTAAACCTTCTACATCGCATTGATTCGCAGCTAAATCATGTGTTTCGCATGGATTTGAAGCTAACTCATTTGTTTCGCCTGCATTTGGAGCTATATCATTTATACCGCAAGTATTTGAAGGTAGATCATTTGTTTCGCATGGATTTGAAACTAAGATATCTAGTTCGCATTGATTTGAAGCTGTATCACTTATATCGCAAGTATCTGATGCTAAATCATTTGTGTCGCATGGTTTTGAAGCCAAGCCTTTTACTTCGAATTGATTTGAAGCTAAATCATGTGTTTTGCTTGGATTTGAAGCTAACTCGTTTGTTCCGCATGCAGTTGAAGCTAAGCCTTCTACTTGGCATTGATTTGAACCTAAATCATGTGTTTCGCATAGATTTGAAGCTAAGCCTTCTACTTGGCATTGATTTGAACCTAAATCATGTGTTTCGCATGGATTTGAAGCTAACTCGTTTGTTTCGCATGCAGTTGAAGCTAAATTATGTATGGCAAAAATATTTGAAGCTAAACCATTCTTTTCGCTTGGATTTAAAGCTAAGCCTTCTACATCCCATTGATTTGAAGCTAATCAATGTGTTTCACATGGATTTGTAGCTAACTCATTTGTTTCGCCTGCATTTGAAGCTATATCACTTATACCACAAGTACCTGAAGCTAATTCATTTGTTTCTAATGGATTTGAAGCTAACTCGTTCGTTTCGCCTGCATTTGAAAATATATCACTTATATCGCAAGTATCTGAAGCTAAATCATATGTTTCGCAGGGATTTGAAGCTATACCTTCTACATCGCATTGATTTGGAGCTAATTCAAGTGGTTCGCTTGGATTTGAAGCTAACTCGTTTGTTTCGCACGCAGTTGAAGCTAAATTATGTATATCATAAGTATCTGAAGCTAATCCATTCGTTCCGCATGGATTAGAAGATAAGCCTTCTACTTCGCATTGATTTGAAGCTAAATCATGTGTTACGCATGGATTTGAAGCTACACTATCCAAATCGCATTGATTTGAAGCTAAATCATGTGTTTCGCTTGGATTTGAAGCTTACTCATTTGTTTCGCCTGCATTTGGAGCTGTATCATTTTTATCGCAAGTATCTGAAGCTAAATCATGTGTTTCGCTTGGATTTGAAGCTAAACCTTCTACATCTCATTGATTTGCATCTAAATCATGTGTTTCGCTTCGATTTGAAGCTAACTCGTTTGTTCCGCATGCAGTTGAAGGTAAGCCTTCTACTTCGCATTGATTTGAACATAAATCATATGTTTCGCTTGGATTAGAAGCTAACTCGTTTGTTCCGCAAGCAGTTGAAGCTAAGCCTTCTACTTCGCATTGATTTGAAGCTGAATCATGTATTTCACAAGGATTTGTAGCTAACTCGTTTGTTTCGGATGCAGTTGGAGCTAAATCATGTATATCACAAATATTTGAAGCTAATCCATTTGTTCTGCATGGATTTGACGATAAGCCTTCTACTTTGCATAGATTTGAAGCTGAATCATGTATTTCACATGGATTTGTAGCTAACTCGTTTGTTTCGCCTGCATTTGAAGCTATATCACTTATACCGCAAGTACCTGAAGCTAAATCATTTGTTTCTAATGGATTTGAAGCTAACTCGTTCGTCTCGCCTGCATTTGAAAATATATCACTTATATCGCAAGTATCTGAAGCTAAATCATTTGTTTCTCATGGATCTGAAGGTAATCCATCTACATCGCATTGATTTGAAGCCAAATCAAGTGTTTCGCTTGGATTTGAAGTTATCTAGTTTGTTTCGCATGCAGTTGAACCTAAATCGCATATATCGCAAGTATTTGAAGCAAAACCATTTGCTCTGCATGGATTTGAAGCTAAGTCTTCTACTTCGCATTGATCTGAAGCTAAATAATATGTTTCGCATGGATTTGAAGCTTAATCATGTGGTTTGCAAGGATTTGAAGGTAACTCGTTTGTTTCGCCTGCAGTTGAAGCTATATCATTTATAAGGCAAGTATTTGAGGCCAAATCATTCGTTTCGCATGGATTTGGAGCCAAGCCTTCTACTACGCTTTGATTTGAAGCTAAATCATGTGTCTCGCTTGGATTTGAAGCTAACTCGTTTGTTTAGCCTGCATTTGAAGCTATATCACTTATATCGCAAGTATCTGAAGCTAAATCAATCGTTTCTCATGTATTTGAAGCTAAGCCATCTACTTCGCACTGATTCGAAGCTAAATCATGTGTTTCCCTTGGATGTGAAGCTAACTCGTTTGTTTCGTATGCAGTTGAAGATAAATCAAGTTTAGCACAAGTATATGAAGCTAATCCATTTGTTTCGCAAGAATATGAAGCTAAACCATGTGCTTCGCATGAATTTGGGTCTAAATAATGTGTTTCGCATGGATTTGAAGCTACCTCGTTTGTTTAGCCTGCAGTCGAATTTAAATCATGAATATCACAAGTATTTGAAGCCAAACCATTTGTTTCGAATGGATTTGAAGCTATCTCGTTTGTTTCGCCTGCAGTTGAATCTATATTACTTACATCGCAAGTATTTGAAGCTAAATCATTTGTTCCGCATGGATTTGAAGCTAACTCGTTTGCGTCTCCTGCATTTGAAGCTATATCACTTATATCGCAAGTATCTGAACCTAAATAATTCGTTTCGCATGGAATTGAAGCTAAACATTCTACATGGTATTGATTTGAGGCTACATCATGTGTTACGCATGGATTTGAAGCTACACTATCCAAATCGCATTGATTTGAAGCTAAATCATGTGTTTCGCTTGGATTTGAAGCTTACTCATTTGTTTCGCCTGCATTTGGAGCTGTATCATTTATAGCGCAAGTATCTGAAGCTAAATCATGTGTTTCGCTTGGATTTGAAGCTAAAACTTCTACATCGCACTGATTTGAAGCTAAATCATGTGTTTCGCTTGGATTTAAAGCTAAGCCTTCTACATCCCATTGATTTGAAGCTAAACAATGTGTTTCACATGGATTTGTAGCTAACTCATTTGTTTCGCCTGCATTTGAAGCTATATCACTTATACCACAAGTACCTGAAGCTAAATCATTTGTTTCCAATGGATTTGAAGCTAACTCGTTCGTTTCGCCTGCATTTGAAAATATATCACTTATATCGCAAGTATCTGAAGCTAAATCATATGTTTCGCAGGGATTTGAAGCTAAACCTTCTACATCGCATTGATTTGTAGCTAATTCAAGTGGTTCGCTTGGATTTGAAGCTAACTCGTTTGTTTCGCACGCAGTTGAAGCTAAATTATGTATATCATAAGTATCTGAAGCTAATCCATTCGTTCCGCATGGATTAGAAGATAAGCCTTCTACTTCGCATTGATTTGAAGCTAAATCATGTGTTACGCATGGATTTGAAGCTACACTATCCAAATCGCATGGATTTGAAGCTAAATCATGTGTTTCGCTTGGATTTGAAGCTTACTCATTTGTTTCGCCTGCATTTGGAGCTGTATCATTTATATCGCAAGTATCTGAAGCTAAATCATGTGTTTCGCTTGGATTTGAAGCTAAACCTTCTACATCTCATTGATTTGCATCTAAATCATGTGTTTCGCTTCGATTTGAAGCTAACTCGTTTGTTCCGCATGCAGTTGAAGGTAAGCCTTCTACTTCGCATTGATTTGAACATAAATCATATGTTTCGCTTGGATTAGAAGCTAACTCGTTTGTTCCGCAAGCAGTTGAAGCTAAGCCTTCTACTTCGCATTGATTTGAAGCTGAATCATGTATTTCACAAGGATTTGTAGCTAACTCGTTTGTTTCGGATGCAGTTGGAGCTAAATCATGTATATCACAAATATTTGAAGCTAATCCATTTGTTCTGCATGGATTTGACGATAAGCCTTCTACTTTGCATAGATTTGAAGCTGAATCATGTATTTCACATGGATTTGTAGCTAACTCGTTTGTTTCGCCTGCATTTGAAAATATATCACTTATATCGCAAGTATCTGAAGCTAAATCATTTGTTTCTCATGGATCTGAAGGTAATCCATCTACATCGCATTGATTTGAAGCCAAATCAAGTGTTTCGCTTGGATTTGAAGTTATCTAGTTTGTTTCGCATGCTGTTGAACCTAAATCGCATATATCGCAAGTATTTGAAGCAAAACCATTTGCTCTGCATGGATTTGAAGCTAAGTCTTCTACTTCGCATTGATCTGAAGCTAAATAATATGTTTCGCATGGATTTGAAGCTTAATCATGTGGTTTGCAAGGATTTGAAGGTAACTCGTTTGTTTCGCCTGCAGTTGAAGCTATATCATTTATAAGGCAAGTATTTGAGGCCAAATCATTCGTTTCGCATGGATTTGGAGCCAAGCCTTCTACTACGCTTTGATTTGAAGCTAAATCATGTGTCTCGCTTGGATTTGAAGCTAACTCGTTTGTTTAGCCTGCATTTGAAGCTATATCACTTATATCGCAAGTATCTGAAGCTAAATCAATCGTTTCTCATGTATTTGAAGCTAAGCCATCTACTTCGCACTGATTCGAAGCTAAATCATGTGTTTCCCTTGGATGTGAAGGTAACTCGTTTGTTTCGTATGCAGTTGAAGATAAATCAAGTTTAGCACAAGTATATGAAGCTAATCCATTTGTTTCGCAAGAATATGAAGCTAAACCATGTGCTTCGCATGAATTTGGGTCTAAATAATGTGTTTCGCATGGATTTGAAGCTACCTCGTTTGTTTAGCCTGCAGTCGAATTTAAATCATGAATATCACAAGTATTTGAAGCCAAACCATTTGTTTCGAATGGATTTGAAGCTATCTCGTTTGTTTCGCCTGCAGTTGAATCTATATTACTTACATCGCAAGTATCTGAACCTAAATAATTCGTTTCGCATGGAATTGAAGCTAAACATTCTACATGGTATTGATTTGAGGCTACATCATGTGTTACGCATGAATTTGAAGCTAAATCGTTTGTTTAAAATCGCCATTTCGCA